>NC_080736.1:17624558-17637058 GCF_019097595.1 Hemibagrus wyckioides | reverse complement strand
TGGAGAGGTACCTTTTCACAAAGATCACAAGCTTTTTACATTTATATATTCACATAGTCTGCATTAGAGCTTCATGTTACTTTAACAGCTTCATGTTTATTTAAGCTATACCTCATCAATGCCTGAGAGGGGTTCCATTTGGAAAACAGCATTCCAGCCTCACCTGTGGAGATCAGTACGTAGTCATGCTGTAAGGAGGAACTAACTTGAAAGAACATCTTTCCTTATGCTTGGCTCAGAGGAGTTAAAGACCGAGGACTAGAAGATGATAAATCTTACCTGCTTCCCTCAACATATTTATTTCTGAATATTTTCAGCTCCTGATCTGAGCACTTACATTCATATTTTTATTTATATTTTGTTTGCACTACCACAAACTCTTCATGTGCCTGTGGGCAGAATGGGGCTGTTACCTCTCTCTTGGCAATCCTGGTTAATTTCATTAGATTAAAGCAATAAAAGTCCTTCATTTAGTGATCATTGTACGGTCTGTTTCTGATATCATGTCTAATTCTCCTTTCACGTCTGTGCAGCTTTGATGGAGAACCTGGGGATCAGTATGAAGAAAAATTCACTCTGTCCCTCATTTATCTTCTAATGTTCTTCTGTCTCCATCCTGTGGGCCTGAACCGAGCTCTGGTGCCACCTGTTCTTACGGATTTGCTTCTCTGTTGCAAAGCTTGAGGACTACTCCATTTGTTTTTACCACAACACACACACACACACACACACACACACACTCTAAGAGCAGTGTTTAACACTGAAAAACAGACAGTGTCCTTCAGATCTGCAGAGACGCTGGAGAGATGACTGTCATTTCAGCAATGACTTCAGTTGACCTGCATACAGCATCACATGGAGCAATTTAACGTGCCAAAATACAAGAAGTGTATTTTGCATGGGTGTGTATGCAGTGTGTAATGCAGTGAGTATGCAGTAGGAGGAGGGCAAAATTGAAGCCATGCAGACCTGAACCTCCACCAGGGGACATCATATTATTCTAAACTCTGACATCACCACGTACTGAGTCTCCTTCACATCCCTCACTTCCATGTTGTCAGACTGTATGCTTCTGTTTCTCCGTCTCAATTGTAATCTTTTTATAGTTTTCATATTACTCTGTATATGTTCTGCATTACTACCATCACAGCTGTTAAAACCTTATTATTTCACTACAGTGTGTTTGTGGTGTTGGTGTACAGTGTGTGAATCCTCTTCACAAATCAACCTCACTGTTATTAAGGACAAGAAAATCCCAGGGGGAATCCAATAAAAGGTGTAGGGTTTGGCTTTTTGTTTGTTTTTATCAGAGGGTTCCAGCTTCAGTAAGAAGAAGCAGTGCTGGACGTGTAAAAGTGTTTGTGTGTGTTAGTCTCACCATGCCGCGGGGTCATACTCTGCCCAGATTCGGACATATTCATCCAGATGGTGAGGGCCAAGAATGGATGAGTCACGAGTCAAATACTCAAAATTATCCATGATGACCGCTACAAACAGATTCAGCATCTATAACACACACACACACACACACACAAAACATGAGCATGAGGGCCATGTCAAGTTACATCCAAAAAAAGCAAAGTGAACAGAGTTAATGAACTACAGGATACTAAAAAGTGACCAAAAGATCAGAATGGTGAGCCGAGGAGGAGATACTGAGCTGCCCAGAGATGTTTAGTTCCTGATAAAACAGAAACACACAGCAGTGACACAGGGGCCTGATGGAGCAGAGCCTCACTGACCACATGTTTGGTGTGTAACTGTGATGGTGTGTAATTTCTGAGCAGGTAATCTCCCACATGTATTAAACAGAACTCCATCCTGATTCCAAGCAATCAGTCTAGCCTAAGAGAAACGGCCTCACTGGGTGGAGAGGTCAACCATCTAACGACCACTTACGCTACCCAAAGCACCCAGTAGGTTATATCCACTCTCTTTACCTTTACCTCTTTTCTGTTTGATCCTCACCTCTTAACCAGGATGTGGCCAGTGTCTGAGAGGAATAAATGAATGAAGAAGATGAAATGGGTAAAAGAATGAAACAATCACCAGGAATGAACAGAGGAAGATGAAAGAGACGAAGTAAGCGTAAGCAACGTTGCTGCCACACTCGTCCGTCTGGTTTCCAGAAGCGACGTCACACGGCATCCCACCCAAACATGACAACATAATCTCATGCCATGCCTCGCCTGTAGCACTCCTAAAACACACACACACACACACACACACACGCACACTACAGTGCTGTGAAAAGGTTTTTCCTGTTTTATTTATTTTTTTGCATATTTGTCACACTTAAAAAACAATTTTTTATATTACACAAAGATAATGCAGTAAATACAAAATGCAGTTTTTAAATGTTGATTTCATTTATTAAGGGAAAAAAAGCTGTCCAAGCCTACCTGGCCCTACGTGAAAAAGTAATTGCCCCCTTCTGTTACATCATGAACGAACTGTTATTAACCACATTATTTTAGAAAGCTGAGTTAAATTTCACTAGACACACCCAGGCTGATTACTGCCACACCTGTTGAATCAAGAAATCACTTCAATAGAACCTGTGTGACAAAGTGAAGCACGCTTAAAGAGGAACACATCATGCCATGATCTAAAGAAATTCAAGAACAGATGAGAAACAAAATAGTTGACATGTATCAGTCTGGAAAGGGTTATAAAGCCATTTCTAAGGCTTTGGGACTCCAGCGAACCGCGGTCAGAGCCATTATCCACTAATGGAGAAAACTTAGAACAGTGGTGAACCTTCTCAGGAGAGGCCGGCCTACCAAAATTACTCCAAGAGTGCAACGACAACTCATCCAGGAGGTCATAAAAGAACCCAGAACAACATCTAATGAATTGCAGGCCTCACTTGCCTCAATTAAGGTCAGTGTTCATGATTCAACAATAAGAAAGAGACTGGGCAAAAATGCATCCATGGGAGAGTTCCAAGGCAAAAGCCATTGCTGACCAAAAAGAACACAAAGGCTCATCTCACATTTGCCAAAAAATATCTTGATTATCCCCAAGACTTTTGGGCAAATATTCTGGACAGATGAGACAAAAGTTGAACTTTTTGGATGGTGTGTGTCTAGTTACATCTGGAGTAAAGCCAACACAGCATTTCATAAAAAGATCATCATACCAACAGTCAAACATGGTGGTGGTAGTGTGATGGTCTGGGGCTGCTCTGCAGACTTAATGAATTGATGGAACCATGAATCCTGTACTCTATCAGAAAATCCTGAAGGAGAATGTCCGGCCGTCAGTTTGTGACCTCAAGCTCAAGCGCACTTGGGTTATGCAGCAAGACAATGATCCCAAACACACCAGCGAGTCCACCTCTGAATGGCTGAAAGAAAACAAAATGAAGGTTTTGGAGTGGCCGAGTCAAAGTCCGACTTAAATCCGATTGAGACGCTGTGGCATGACCTTAAACAGTCCATTCATGCTCCAAAACCCTCCGATGTGGTTGAATTAAAACAAATCTGCAAAGAAGAGTGGGCCAAAATTCCTCCACAGCGATGTGAAAGACTCATGGCCAGTTATCGCAAACGCTTGACTGCAGTTGTTGCTGCGAAGGGTGACACAACCAGGTATTAGATTTAGGGGGCAATTACTTTTTCACGTAGGGCCAGGTAGGCTTGGACAGCTTTTTTTCCCTTAATAAATGAAATCATCATTTAAAAAACGCATTTTGTATTTACTGCATTATCTTTGTGTAATATCAAAATTTGTTTGATGATCTGAATCTGTGACAAATACGCAAACAATTTAAAAAAAAAATACAGGAAGGGGGCAAAAACCTTTTCACAGCACTGTATATGTGAGAATTTCATTTCATCTTTTTTTCATTTAACAAATTTAGCATTGAAAAATTCAAGAACATTTTCCACATTATCTCCTCTCCAGAACCTAACAGAGTTTTTCTGGGACACTGAAGGCTGTGGTGCCCCTAAAATTGTCCTGCTATTTACAAATAAAAATAAATAAAAATTGGATCACTGTCCTAGTTTTCCAGACCAAAGTCTCTGCCTCTGAGTTCCAGGCAACACTGGAGAGGAATCTTACCATATGTTCAAACCAATAATCTTCAAACCTCTCCCATGACTGAACCAGCTGTTTTTTCAACATCCCTTCTGTCTGTCCTATACCTTTCAGCCTTTCTTCACCTTGCCGTTTCCTTTTTGGACAGAGTTCCTGTTTTTAATCATTTGCTGGGGTTTCTTTACTGTGTCTGCGTTTAAACTGTACATTATTTTCCCTGTGTTCATCAATAATTTTGCACTATTAATTTGTTCAATTAGTCTAACTTTCTGACAAGTTTTTATGAAGAGTGCTTTTGTTTTCCTTTTTAGAGACAGCAAGCAAGGCCATCCACGGTATTCAGCTTGTTCAGTGTGTTCAGGATGTTCAGTCTTTCTTTAGTGAGACGTGTGCAGCATTAGAGGTGTGCATCCAGACTCCAGACAAGAGCGAGAGCAGTGTAGTGTCTGTAGGGGAAAGTCTGGATGCCCAGGGTTAAGTCAATGGTGGGCCCTCAGGGTCAGTAAGTCCTTCTCTGCTGGGCTAAACAGCAGTGATCTGAATCACTGACCTGTATGTTAATATATTTAATATATTTTTCCATGAATGTGTATTAAATTATTCCCAATAGTCTATTCTCTACATTTCAGAGCTTTTCTCTCGGTTGCGCTGCTTCCAGTAGTGTATATTTATGATAAGAGTATTTATCCAATCATATTTCAGACAGTGGATGACATCATGTGTCGCCGGAGTGAAAATCTGCCTTAAGGCCTTCAGAATCAATAGTGCAGGCGCCCGGAGCTTAAAATAAGTGGCAATGAAACTGTTCCATTAACCAATCAGATTTCGAGTTGGAGTCACTGGGGTCATCTAGCAGGCATACGATTGTGTCAGCAATTTCCCGTCCTTTGATTGGATAATTGGAGTAGTCAGAGACAGTGACCCGCCCATATACAGTGTTTCTATATTCGCTGCGTCTCATTTCGGATGCTGCGTCCTCCAGAGATTGCAGTTTGCTGCATACGGCATCAAGAATGTCTTTATAGAGAAAAGTAACCGTAATAAAATGGACTATTCCTTGTGAGGTGTGAAATACTGTAGACTAATTTCTTTTTTACTTATTAATTATTTAACGGTTGATTAGTATCTAGTTCCGTGGCGTGGCGTCATAATGATGGTATAGAGGTGGATTAATTCAGGAAGGACACCAGTGAAGGCCTAGGTGTCAACTCTGGCATTAGAGCCGTCAGAGCGAGGCAAGTGGGTCACACCTTGGCCAAACACACAGGAGCACCACTCCTCTCCGTCTCACACGTCTAACAGGTTCGTTCTCCTCAGTGAAGCACTTGCTGAGAAACCTGAGAGAGCTGTGGTTAAAGGAGACTCGATCTGTCCAATTATCTAATATCTAATAATCTATCTCTATGATTCCTAGTTAATCTGTGACAGTCCAGAGCCAAAGCCAGGGAGCAGACAAACAGGCTAAACTGACCATCTGCTAGCTGCAATTAGACAACAATATTTCAAAATAGTTCTAGATTTTTAATTCATATTGTAGCAAAATTAACTAAGAATAAAATGTACACCATCAATCTACAGCAATATGCAAAAAAGTCTGTAAAAATAATCCTATATTTGTTTCCGGCAGTGCACCTGACCAACACCCCACAGGGTTCCATACCTCCATTTTAGGCTTAGCCTCAACAGGGTTACACAGGTTACCTGACGCTCCCCAGTGGATGCCCAGTCCTGGGTGCAGGGTCAGGTCCCAGTAACATTAATCCAGTACATATGACTTTTTTTGTATGTTATGGAATTACTGAGGAGCGCAGTTTGTCTGACCTCTGCCATCAGCTCTGTTCACCAAGGGTGGCCCTACTGAGGCCCTTAAGCTCCCAGTGACTGAGGGTCACCCAAGTAAACAAACCCAAACTTACAGAGGAATCCTGCAGATGTTGTGAAGAAGGCTAGAGGATACTAGAAAAAGATAAATAATAATAGGAAGAGAGATGAGTGTACCTGAACAACAGCATCAGTGCCATGAAGAAAGTTCTGAAGTTGTTGTGTTCATTTATTGCACTTTCTCCGTCTTCATCTAATGCTAAATTACCAAAGAGCTACACACACACACACACACACACACAGTAAATACATTTTTTATACACTATAGTCCACAGAGAATATTAAACTGCATTTTTGTGAGTAGTGTGTGTGTGTGTGTGAGAGAGAATGTGAATGTCTCACCTGCATACCAATGATGGCATAAATGAAGAAGAGGATGGCAATAAGCAGGCAAACATACGGCAGAGCCTGAACACAGAGAAACAGAGATCATATACACACAGTACAGATTACACAAGAATAGGGTTAGTGTCTCCCTCTCCTTAATGGAATGAGACGGTGAGGCTATCTTGAGTCATAAAAACTCATCTAGTGGTGGCGTAGCTGTCCTTTTTCAAAAGCATCATATGAGGTTGAACAGATTGTTGAAGGTCAGCTGTTGAAAGTCAGAGCAAAATTTCAGAATTATTGCTTAGTTTTCTTCAATGTTTATGCTCCTTTTTTTTGGTCCAGATGGGATTTGCTGCTTAACGAAATGAAATGACACTCTTTCAAGAAGAGTTTATGTTTATGGGGGGAGATTTGAATTGTACAGCAAATGACAAAATTGATAGGAATCATAAAGAACCTTGCGCACCATCTCAACATGAACAACTGTAGCTTGGTGCTGAACAGGGCCATTATGATGATGATCTAAAAATGGAAGACAATATACATGGGCACAGGCGAGGGAAAAATGTATTACTATGGCTAAGCTATCATTTTATTGTTGTAAAGAAATGTGTCATTTTACCTGTACATTTTTCAGACCACTGTGTAGTTGAGTGCATTGTATATATTGCATATATAAAACCGAAGAGCGCTTATTGGCACTTTATTGTGTCATTGTTGCAGGACAAGTTTTTAGTTGAAGCTTTCACGTTTTTTTTTTTTTTTTGGGGCATTTTGTCAAAGGAAACATTTCACCGAAGGAATTGCAGATTGCACTGCAGAGCATGGAATGTGGCAGGGCACCTGGAATCGATGGTCTCCCAGTTGACTTTTATAAGTCTTTTTGGTGGGTAATAAGGGATGATTTGCTTGCAGTTCTTAATGAAAGCTGGGCTGATGGGCTGCTGCCATTGAGCTGCAGAGGGGCAGTCATAACCCTTCTACCAAAAAAAGGAGATCTAAAAGATATGAAGAACTGGCGACCCGTTTCACTTCTGTGCGCCGATCTAAAAATTTTATCCAAAGGTTTGGATATTAAGCTGAAGAAGGTGCTTGGTCAAGTCATTGATCTTGATCAGACATATTGTGTGGCAAACAGATATATTTTTGATAACACACATTTAATTCAAGTCATCTCAAAATAGTTGAATTTAAACACTGAACCTTTATCTATAGATCAGGAAAAAGCATTTGACCGGGTTGAGCACAGCTATCTTTGGCGCACGATGGGGGAGTTTGGATTCAGCTCAGGCTTTATTGCTATGATCAGGGTTTTGTATCAGGACATTGAGCGTATGCTGAAAATAAATGGTAGTTTGTGTGCAACTTTCAAAGTTGAAAGAGGAATTAGACAAGGATGTAACATATCTGGAATGTATAATGTAAATATGTGAAAATTAGAAACAGTATTGAAGGCTGGTCTATTCCTTACTCCAGTGAATGCTGATGATATTATTGTTTTAATCAAAATGATCAAAAATGACATAATGGCCTTAAAGAAAATTACTAGTGATTCTACTATTGATTATTTCTTCTGCCAGAGTAAATTGGGCAAAGATTGCTATACTGCTTTTTATATTTTATATATTTTTAGAAAAATGGAAGTGGCTTTTACCAAAAATGTCATACAGAGGAAGAGTTATAGTTGCTAATAATCTGGCTGCATCCATACCATGGCATCGTTTGACCGTAGTTGATCCCCCTAGTGGACTTATGGAAAAACTACAAACCATTATAGTGGATTTCTTCTGGAACAGATTTCACTGGATAGCCCAGAGTGTACTCTTTCTTCCCAGGGAGCAGGGGGGACAAGGACTTATTCACCTGGCCAGCAGAAGAGCGGCCTTCAGACTTGTGTTTATTCGGAGATATTTAACAGAACCAGTGGATCTTGTCTGGAGAAAAGTGTCTGATATCATGTTAATCCATGTGAGTGGACTGAATCTAAATTTTTTTTAATGGACTCTAGTGAGCTGCAAACTGACACACTAACTCGATTTTACAGGGGACCTTTTGACATCTGGAAGCTTTTTAGGCAAGACACAACATCTTTGTATTTTCTGCTGTGGGAGCCCCTTGTTCATGGAGCGAGGTTGAACGTGGCTTGTGAGACCTCACCAGGACCATCTCAAATTTTATACTTGTCTAAGACACTAAAGCTACAAAGTTTAAAGGACATTGGTGTCCCTGAACTAAGCAATGTTCAAATGGTGGCATCACATTTGGGAGCTCAGTCTGAACGACACATTGGTAGTGATTGTTAGTTAGATCTATTGATAGTTAGATCTATTAAAGCAGAGATTAACAGCAGAAGAATGCACCTTATTGAAGGAGTATTACAATGGGAATGTGACTTTTACTGCTTCAGATCCCTTTCCAAAGTTTTAATCATTCCTGATTTAAAATGTCTAACTGGGTCTTGGATTTAGAAAGGCTAGAAAGCTTGTGTGTTCAAGATGTTCAAAGTAAATTGCTATATAAATGTTGTGTAAAGGTGTTAAATAAAACAAGCCTTAAGGGCCGGAAGGACACAGTATGGAGAGAAAAACTGGGGCTGGAAGATGATGTAAAACCGGTATGGGAAATCTGGTATAAACCACCTCTAGAGAAATGTACAGGTGATCTCCAATGGAGAATATTACATGGCACAGTTGCTGTAAATTGCTTTTGTTAATGTTAGTAATTCTAATGTATCAGATAAATGTCCTTTTTGTGAAAAGAATGAAATGATTTTTCACGCTTTCTAGAGTGTTCAGGGTTGAAAGTTAAGATTATTTGGTGTCTAGCTTTTTTGAACTTTGTTGAGAGGTTTCTTCTTTCAGAGCTTTATTTTTGACCAGTAATTGGACAAGCTAAAAGATGAATATATGAACAAGACAAGATAGATAGCCGAGAAGGGCAAAAACTTGAACTGGTGTTTAAAAATGTGGTGAAAATTCGAGTCCTGATGGATTTTAAGTTCTACAAGTTGGTCAGTGATGTTGAAAAATTCTTTCGAGAGTGGGGTTATAATGAAGCTATTTGTACAGTAATTGATGGAATGTACTCCTGTTATTTCTGTTGTTTTTTCATGCATATCTGTTTGAATGTAAGTTCCAATTGCTTGCAGATGTTTTATTTATCTATATCTAAAAATGTAATTGCAATTGATTTCCAGCTGAATTCCTAATAAAATATTTAAACAGAACAGTAATTGATGGAATGGTTTTTTTTTACCTTTCTGAATAGGTGGTGGGATAACAAGAGATACTTGTGTGTGGAAATACAGAAATCAGAAATTTTGCTCAAGCCTGTAAGTAAAGTTGCCTTTATGATGAAATATAAGTCGATTTAAAAAACTCAAAACTCTCTCCTGAGACAGTGTGTGTGTGTGTGTGTGTACCTTGAAGGACTGGACAAATGTCCAGAGGAGGATTCGTATCGTCTCTCCCTGCCGCAACAACTTAATGAGACGAGCAGCACGAAACAGACGAAGGAACCTCACATTAATGATGTTGTTCTGGAGAAAAAGAGATGCACATAATCCCAGAGTGAGGCAGAAATAAATGAATATTAACATCAACACTAATAAAAGTGTTCAAATGATCGGAAAAGATTCAAATGATCAGAATATGAAAAACAGAAACCAAAAGTATCATCATCCAATCAAGTTAAAGCACAGAGGACCAAATGCACTGATCAGTGACACACACACACACACACACACACACACAGGGGCTGGAACTTTAACGCTCAACACAGCTCAGCTTTCATGTGTATAAAGTGTAATATGGCTGTAATTTAGAACACAGGGTCATGCAGCTACTGAGCAGCTCTGTTCTCATGAGAGACAGAAAGAGGACAGTTCACCTGCACCCCCTTCAGACTGGACAAGGAACTGGACAAGGGAGAGAGAGAGAGAGAGAGAGAGGAACAGAGAGGGAGAGAGAGAGGAACAGAGAGAGAGAGAGAGAGCGAGAGAGAGAGGAACAGAGAGAGGGAGAGAGAGAGAGGAACAGAGAGAGAGAGAGAGAGAGAGAGAGAGAGAGAGAGAGAGAGAGAAAGAGCAACAGACAGAGGCAGATAGCCATCATGCAACTTTTTCTAAAGTGCATGGCATTCAGGCAGTGACATGATGACACCTGTGTCTGTGACATAATTTCCTGTCACTCAACACTCCAGAGGTCATCAAACAGGAAGCACATGCTTAGGAATAGGAAGTAGGGAGAGGGTAATGGATGCATTAAGAGAAAATTACAAACCAACCGGATTCTAATGGAGAGATAGGAGAGTGTTTAACAGTGAGAACAACACCGATTGGTTTGGTATGATCACACGGTGATGACATCATGGAGGGGCGGGGCAGACGGTCACAGTGCATTTATAGTTTGCGTGTTTCAGATTGGATGGTTTTATTGGAGACACGCCCACAGAGCGGGAGATTAAAGAAAGCATGTAAAGAGAACAGGAAGAAGAGTCATTACATCACACAGATTACTCCATCATTGACTGGCTCTTCCAGTGGACTGAACCAACTACACACACACTCACGTATGTGTACATATACACATTCACGAGCACACACACACACACACACGTATGTGTGTATATACACATTCACAAGCGCGCACACACACGTATGTCTATATATACACATTCATACGTACGCAAACACACACACACACACACAAACATACATGTATGTGTATATATACATATACACATGCACGCAAGCACACACGCACACACACACACTCACCCACACATACTCACCCACAGCTCCGTCACTAAGATGTCTGTGATGCTGCCTAAGATGGACACGAAGTCGAAAATGTTCCAGGCATCTCGGAAATAATTCTGCAGGGAGGCGAGAAGAGCAGAGAAGAATTACAGAACACACAGAACACCATCCACCAGACAAACACTGCTCCAGCCATGCCCACCACTGTCACTATGGTAACAGTCAGACAGAAAGTACATTTCAGGACTGCTTTAAAAAGTTCTGAGAGCTTAAAATAAAACTTTAAACAGAACAGTAGTGTGTGTGTGTGTGTGTGTGTGTGTTGTGACAGAGGCGCAGGCTCCACAGCACGCATTCAGCAGAAAACTGCTCTTTAACCACACAAGCGGCAGCGGCGGAACAGTACTCTGGACAACTGGGGATCAGTACCCTGGACAGTGGCAGATCAGTACCCTGGACAGTGGCGGATCAGTACCCTGGACAGTGGCGGATCAGCACCCTGGACAGTGGCGGATCAGTACCCTAGACACCGGCGGATCAGCACCCTGGACAGTGGCAGATCGGTACCCTGGACAGTGGCAGATCAGTACCCTGAACAATGGCGGAGAAGTACCCTGGACAGCGGCGCTGGCAAAACACCACTAGGGTGAGGTGGAAGAAAGCCCTAACCAACCACATGGCACCTTGGAGACAGGGCCGGGGGCTGTCCAGACCCGCAGATCTCCAGGCTAGCTAAGCTACAGATTTAAATTGCTGCTTTTTGCTGCCTCCTTTTTCCTTCTCATGAGTTCTTGCTGCTGCCAGTGCTGTCTGGAAAATGCCTCAAAGTCATGTTTTGTTATTGGTCTCTCACTGCCTCTGTGCTGTCCTGTGTCTCCCATTGCACGTGCTACAGTATGTGTACATGAGTACGTGTGTGTATGTGGGCGTGCGTGTGTGTGTATGTGGGCGTGCGTGTGTGTGTGTATGAGGGCGTGTGTGTGTGTGTGTATGAGGGCGTGTGTGTGTGTGCGCATGAGGGCGTGTGTGTGTGTGTGTGTATGAGGGTGTGTGTGTGTGCATGAGGGCGTGTGTGTGTGTGCGCATGAGGGCGTGTGTGTGTGTGTGTATGAGGGCGTGTGTGTGTGTGTATGAGGGCGTGTGTGTGTGTGTATGAGGGTGTGTGTGTGTGTGTGCATGAGGGCGTGTGTGTGTGCGCATGAGGGCATGTGTGTATGAGGGTATGTGTGTATGAGTACGTGTGTGTATGAGGGCATGTGTGCATGAGGGCGTGTGTGTGTGCATGAGGGCATGTGTGTATGAGGGCATGTGTGTATGAGTATGTGTGTGTATGAGTATGTGCGTGTATGAGGGCATGTGTGTATGAGTACGTGTGTGTATGAGTACGTGTGTGTATGAGTACGTGTGTGTATGAGGGCGTGTGTGTATGAGTACGTGTGTGTATGAGGGCGTGTGTGTATGAGTACATGTGTGTATGAGTACGTGT
>NC_080736.1:17584558-17619558 GCF_019097595.1 Hemibagrus wyckioides | reverse complement strand
CAGTCACGCTCAAGCTCTTTGGACTCGTCTGTGCAGCAGAAAAATCGGCCTTTAAAAAGCTGCACAGCCACAACAGCAAAGATAAACATGAAGAGCATGTAGACGATCAGGATGTTCAAAACGTTCTTCAGAGAATTCACCACACAATCAAACACAGCCTGAGAGAGAGAGAGAGAGAGAGAGAGAGAGAGAGAGAAGCCTAATTACAGTGCATCTCAAAAGCACAGAACACTAACATGCGCTATCCTTCATTCACGGCCCAATAACCCGAGTGAGATTAGAGAACACTACTGACTGACAGCACAGAAAAAAAAAAAAAGGTGTCAGCAATCAGCCACCCAAAAGTCTGTTCACGTATAGAAAACTTTCTAAATAACTTTTATCCTCGCCTGTGGAGAACATATTTGATGACAGATTGGATTATTTGGCAACATTATCTAACCTCAGAGTCTCTAATAAAATTCATTCAGCAAACAAGAGAAAGAAAATTAGTTAGATATGGACTATGAAACTATGGGGAAAGAATGAAGACATTTATCTAATAAAAAACACAAAGAACCAAACAACATGGATCTACAGCATGAACTTAAACTTTACAAACATACACTCAGAAGGAAGAGAAAACAGTTCGTCCAAAATCAGCTTCAGAGTATTGAAGAGTCTCTAAATTCTAATCGTTTCTGGGACAGTTGGCATTTTCTGAATAAAAAAACAACCCGAACAAGCAGCTATTCATCGCAGCAAATCATTTCCAACAGCTTTACAGCAAAATACAAATAAATCCAGAACAAACCCAAATCTATGAACAAATGATCCATATGGAACATACAATCTGTAAATACCAAAACCCACTAGACTTCCCCATTACAGAGAAAGAACTGACCAATAAAATCCAGGCCCTACAAAACAAACAAGCAAATGGACAAAAATACTGAAACTGGGTCATTTCTCTAATGGCTGGGGTAAAGGAGACATAATGTCCATTTTTAAGAGTGGAGACAAATTAGACCCAAACAGTTTTAAAGAGGCATTTGTGTAATCTGCAGCATCATCAACAAAAGACTCATACACTTCCTTACTGACCACAACACAGGAAGCATTTGATTCAATTTGGCACCAAGGTCAGGCAGAATGACCCCAACCACTGACCCTCACTAAATAAGAAAGAACATATAAACCAAATGGAACAAAATAGAAGAGGAAACTGATCACACACACACACTCCCCAAATCCAGACTGAATACATTTGAAATGAAGGTAAAGATCATATACACTGAAGAGTGAAAAGCTGAAATCCCAAAGCAATCTGAACACAAAACTCAGCTGAATATCTGCGATGAAATACAGAAATACAGACTGGATCACAAAAAGAGACTGAGCAAGGAAGACACACAAAAACTAATAAACCCAGAGAACAGAGAGACTGTAAACAGCAAGCAGAATCCGAGACACACTTCACTCTGATCCTCAGACAGGAAGTATCAGACAGGAAATATCAGACAGGAACATGAGCTGTGTTTAAGAGGAACATGAAGGTCTGGCAGCTAACTGAATCTTCACTCTCCATCAGAAACTCACACACACACACACACACACACACAGATATATGCTTTTGTAATATATCTGTTAATTTAATTACTATCTGTTCATGATTGTGTTTTGTTCCATTTTTAGAGACAGAGATGTGATGCTACACTAGTAATTGCAGTAATAACTGTAAGCTGTAACTCAGGTGTAGAAGCTGCTCCTCTATTTCAGGTGTGGAGTTTTACCTTCAGTTTAGGGAGACGTTTGATGGTCTTGAGCGGCCGCAGGACACGTAACACTCTCAGGGATTTAATGATGCTGATGTCTTTGCCTTTACTGCTTCCCCTTCAGGATGGAGGATGTATCAGACACACACACACACACAGTAAATACATAGACACTCAGAACAGCAACTTTACTGACTCTGTCACTGTGCATAATTAATAACACGTTTCTTCTGTAGAGTTCTAATAGAATGTTAAAAATAAAGAAGACATTCATTAGCTGATTTGTGCATTCCATTAGCATAGCACTGTTAGATCATCATGAACAGGCATTTCCTGCTGCAATGCCCAGCCATCCCTCACTTCTTTTCTTTCTTTCTTTCTTCTGTAGTAGTGTTGGGGATGGGGGAGGGGTCTGTGTTAATGGTGATTGTGGAGGTGGGGGTGATGTTCAGGTAAAACTCTGTTTTGTTCCCAGAAGAACTCAGAAAAGCTCAAACCAGGAGACAAAGACGAGTGAGACGTTCCTCTACGACAAAACACACTTCACGTGTCGACTTTGTCGCTTCACCGACTTTGATTACTGTGTATTCCTGCAGGAAAATGGAATATACTGCCATATATCACCAGTCTGTTACAGTATATAACACACTGAGCCTTCATTTCATCACATTTCAGGTGATTAGTTACCCGTCTCTCAGCGGGAGGAAGCCCTCCACAGGAGCAGCAGTGAGCAGAAAGGGATCAGTTTATTTTCAGTACAGAAGTGACACTGACATGGTGTTGTGTTGGGGGTGGGGTGGGGCCAGGTTACGTAGGAGGTGGGCAGGGTTCAGGAGGTTAGGGGCAGGTGGGAGAGCGCAGGGTTAAGGGGTACATAGGGCTACTAATATCCTGTTGGGTAAATCCCCAAGAGGAAAACTGCTTTTAAGCTAAAAACTGCAACATTTCATTTAATAAAAGAAAAATTGCAGATAGAGTTTATTCTGATTACTGAGATTAAAGCCTGTAGAATTTATAACGATGGCAGTGGAAGCCTCATTAATGTCCAGTTCTGATTGACCAGCAGTGAAACATCAACAACATCACTGCTAAATCTCTCTCTCACACACACACACACACACACACACACACTACCATGTCAGTGTTGAGTGTACCTAATAAACAGTTGATTTTCAGTATATTACATTTTCATGTGAGAATGGTTTGATTGAGGAAGATAATAAAGTTCATGGAGGAATAACAGTTGCTGTGTCAGCTTTTGGAACATTCAGTAGAACATGCTACAGAAGAGAAGAATAAAATAAAACACCTACAGAACAATTCCAAGTAAACATGTCCATAAATAATGTTAATTCAGAGAAACTCAGTCAGCCATGATGGCAGTGAGGAGGTCTGGCAATGTGCCAACTGATCAATAGTCCATCACTTCCTCTCTCCTGACTCAGCTCTAACACTGTGTGTGTGTGTGTGTGTGTGTGCACCGTTCAGTAATGTGCTCATTGCATCTGTAAATTCGGGAAATGCCAGAAGAATGAATGCCTCATAGATGGAGGGGAGAGGAACAGAGTGGATGAAGAAGGGATGATGGAGAGAGGAGAAGAGAAAGAGAAAGCAGCCAATCACACGAGCTGGATGGTTGCCGTGCAACAGTAAGAAGAATAGATTTACCCAGACATGCTCCTGTTCAGGTACCAGAGCAGAGACACGGGAGAGGATCAGATACAAACACACACACACACACACTCACACTCACACATACACAAATATACACACAAAAAGAGAAAGACAAAAAGAGACAGAAGGACAAAACGGAGGAAAGGAGATTCGCTGAGGAAAAAACATCAGTATGAGAGACAGACAGAGAACAGTCTCTCTCCCTCACACACACACACACACACACACACACACACTGTATTCCACTTTGGCTAAAAAAAAGTAGTGGTAATAATAACAATAATACCAACAGACTTGAGTGATTAAAAGGGGTAGATTAAAAGGGGTAGATTAAAAGGGGCAGATTAAGGGGTGTATATACTTACGAAAAGGCAAATGCCACCAGAGCGCCACTAACCACTATAAAGTCCAGAAAATTCCAGAGATCACGAAAATAAGCTCCTTCATGAAGAACCATGCCGAGCACCACCATCTACACACACACACACACACACACACACTTTATAAACATACTCCCTATTTATTTCACAGAGAGGAGAAAACACACACACACACACACACACACACTGTACCTTAATCAGCATCTCAAAAGTGAAGACACCAGTGAAGACATAATCAAAGTAACGAAGAACCTGTAAAAGAACACACACATTCACAACGCACACTCCGACAACTTTACACTAGTGTGTGTGTGTGTGTGTGTGTGTTCGTTCTCACATTGTTCCTAGGTGACTCAGGCCAGACAGGATCTTCTGCTGCAAGAGCGATGCTGCTCATAGCGATTACAGACAGAATACACATCTCAAAGTAACGCAGAGTCATAATGTAGTGGCAGCATTTACGGAACCTGGAAACATACACACACACACACACACACACGGAAAATAGGATATATTTTTTACTGGCAGGCAAAAAATATAAAATAAACAAAGGACACAAAGCCATGTGTTTGTGCTCTGTCACTATTACACACACACTTACGGGTTGGTGGGAGACATGATAAAGCAAGAGCTAAACGGAGGAATGGGTTTGGGACCGTCTTCATCACCTCCACCATCATCATCCTCCTCTTTCTTCTCACCATCTTTAGTTGCTTCAGTGTTTGCATTCTTATTCACTATATGCACACACACACACACACACACACACACACACACATAGATGAGTTAAAGTGTCTTTACACTCTCACAGAGACACACACACACACACACACACACACACACCCTGCAGCTGGCCTATGAGTGAGGGGTACAGCGGCTGCATGTCGATGGCTATAAACTCTTTGCTGGGGCTCTTCATCGGGTCAGTGAGGATGAGGAGACTGTCTGGTAAGCTCCGCCCCCTCAGGTTCAGCACATTATTGGTCAGCTCAGGGTCATAGGCGTCATATGGGTTGTATGGATGATGGAGGCGGAGCTCTGGGTCATGAAGGATCAGCATGCTGTTGTTCCTTACGTTATCCACATCCTCACTGCACTGACTGAGAGACAGACAGACAGACAGAAGTTAAGCATTGAGAGACAGCAGTAACTGTAACTGAATGATACATGAGGGTTGTTTATTCCACACACACTTACTTCCTTGAATGACGTGTGCCGCTCCGTTCCCTCCTCCCTTCCCTCCTCCCTTCCCTGTCTCCATGGTTACTGTGATGATGTCTTCTATGCCTCCTGTCCTTGTCCTCCTGGGTGTGTGGGCAGTGTCTGTGGCGTGGGCGGGGTTGGTAACTTGGTGGGGGGGAGATATGGTGGTCATGCTGTCCTAGTTCTTCTGGTCTGGGTTTGTTGGTGTTGTTGTTGCGGTTCTCCTGAGGGTTCACCACCAGGGGGCGATCTAAGTGTGTCTTCATGTCAGGATGGTTACGGAAATTTGTCTGCTGGATGAAACAAAAACACTGAGAGTTATTATCGACAACTTCATTCCTTTAGCATGCTAAATTAGGAGAAGTGCAGTGAAGGTGTTGATTGTGTCCCATGTTCACATCTGACCTTCACCTGCTCCCTGAGCTTGGACTTAACTCCATATTTCACAAAAACGTTCCTCACATCCCTCACTGTCCACATGACTGATCACTCTAATCTTTATGTCTCTAATCTGTGACTTATCCTAGCTTTCTTTCTCCTCTTTGTCATCCCCATCAACATCATCACACTGTCTCTGACCTTCCAGTGGTCTTCAGAGTCCAGTTCGTTGTAGAGCACCTCTCTGCTGGTCATCAGGTTCTGGCGGCGAATCTCACTGGTGCGCTGCTCCCATACCGACTTAGGAGGCTTTGAGTTCTTCTGCTGTTCCTTACTGAGAAACACAGAAGCCTCCATGTGATCCACTCCACAAACACACAGCAGGAGAGATGTCCTGTACAATTACAGCGGTGATCACTGTGTAAACTCATGAGGAGTGATCTGGACAGAGACTCACGCTGCAATGGACAGGTTGGCAGCAGTCAGTGGGCTGACCTCAGCGACCTCCTTAGCTTTCTGCAGAGCAATTTTCTGTGTGGTGGCTTCCTCTTCTTCCTGTTCATCCTGATGAACACACACACACACACACAGAAACACAGGTCCCATGCAGCCAAATACATGGCAAGCCAACATCCAAACATACACAGACAAACACACTCACATTAACAGGCAAACCCCAAATACACACACACACACACACCTTGGTAAGTTCCTGAGCATTAGCCAGATTATCCACAGCGATGGCCAAGAAGACATTCAGCAGTGTGTCTGATAAGAGTTAAGGTTTTTCCTCAAATGCTGTGTGTGTGTGTGTGTGTGTGTGAAACTGTGTAAAGGATACAGTTGCCAAAAAGTGTAAGTACAATGAAGAACACAGAGGAGATCATTCCCTTGTGAACGCCTCCCTGAGATTGGATCCCATCATACATCACAACATTCCAGTCCTCCCCTGTCAGGATCTAACACACACACACACACACACACACACCCCATGACAGATTACTTTTTATGGAATTTATAAAGCACACACACACACACACACACACACAGATGTCTCTCTCACCTGAAACACAGTCATGATGGCTGCAGGAAAGGTGTCAAAGTTTGTAGGAGGAGTTCCCTGGTCAAAGTTAAACCTGAATACACACACACACACACACACGGCTGCATTATGTGGGATAACAGTGTGACAAAATATTGGAAAATGTGTGTGTGTGTCTGTGTGTGTGGGTACGTGTGTGTGTGAGTGGGTGCGTGTCTGTGGAGGTGTCTGTGTGTGTGTCTGTCTGTCTGAGGGTGTGTGTGTGCCTCTGTGTGTGTGTGCCTCTGTGGGTGCATGGGTGAGTTTGTGTGTGCATGTCTGTGAGTGTGGGTGAGTGTGTGTGTGTCTGTGGGTGTGTCTGGGTGAGTATGTGTGTGGGTATGTCTGGTTGAGTGTATGTGTGTGTGTGTGTGTGGGTGAGTGTGTGTGTGTGTCTGTGTGTCTGCGTGTCTGTGGGTGTGTCTGGGTGAGTGTGTCTGAGAGTGTGGGTGAGTGTGACCCACAGACGTGTGTGCATGTCTGTGAGTGGGGGTGGGGGTGGTGGTGAGTGTGTGTGTCCGTGTGTGTGCGTGTCTGTGAGTGTGGGTGTGTCTGGGTGATTGTGTGTGTGTGTGTGTCTGTGAGTGTGGGTGTGCCTGGGTGATTGTGTGTGTGTGGGAGGGGTGTCTGTGTGTGTGTGTGTGTGTGGGTGTGTCTGGGTGAGTGTGTCTGTGTGGGTGGGTGAGTGTGTGTGTGGGGGGGGGGTCTGGGTGAGTGTGTCTGTGTGGGTGGGTGAGTGTGTCTTTGTGGGTGTGTGGGGGGGGTCTGGTTGAGTGTGTGGGTGTGTGTGGGGGGGGTGTGGGTGTGTCTGGGTGAGTGTGTCTGGTTGAGTGTGTGGGTGTGTGTGTGGGGGGTGTGGGTGTGTCTGGGTGAGTGTGTCTGTGTGGGTGGGTGAGTGTGTGTGTGTGTGTGGGGGGTCTGGGTGAGTGTGTGGGTGTGTGTGTGGGGGGTGTCTGGGTGAGTGTGTGTGTGGGGGGGTGTCTGGGTGAGTGTGTGGGTGTGTGTGTGGGGGGGTGTCTGGGTGAGTGTATGTGTGTGGGGGGTGCATGTCTGTGTGGGTGGGTGGGTAAGCATGTGTGTGTGTATCGGGGGGGGTGTCTGTGAGTGTGTGTGTGGGGGTGTGTGTGTGTGTTGGGGGTACTGACTGTCCCCCAAACAGCTGCATCCCCAGAAGAGCGAACACCACTATGAAGAGGAAGAGGAGGAAAAGAAGGCTGATAATGGACTTCATGGAATTCAGCAGAGACACTACCAGATTACGCAGAGAAGCCCAGTACCTGAGAGACAGACAGGTAGAGACAGACAGGAAGAAACAGACAGGTAGAGACAGATTTAATCATCATGATTCAGCCACAGACAAGGACACTAATGTCCTCCACACACACTACACTACACTACACACACTACACTACACTACACACACTACACTACACACACTACACTACACACACTACACTACACTACACTACACACACTACACTACACACACTACACTACACACACTACACACACTACACTACACACACTACACTACTGTACACTACACACACTACACACACTACACTACTGTACACTACACACACTACACTACTGTACACTACACACACTACACACACTACACTACTGTACACTACACACACTACACTACTGTACACTACACACACTACACACACTACACTACTGTACACTACACTACACACACTACACTACACACACTACACACACTGCACTACTGTTCACTACACACACTACACTACTGTACACTACACACACTACACTACAGTACACTACACACATTACACTACACTACACTACACTCACTACACACACTACACTACACTACACATACTACACTACACTACACTACACACACTACACACACTACACTACACATACTACACTACACTACACACATTACACTACACTACACTACACACACTACACACACTACACTTACTACACTACACTACACTACACATACTACACTACACTACACACACTACACACACTACACTACACTACACACACTACACTACACATACTACACTACACATACTACACTACACTACACATACTACACTACTCTACACTACACTAACACACTACACTACACACACTACACACACTACACTACACTACACACACTACACACACTACACACACTACACTACACTACACTACACTACACTACACATACTACACTACACTACACATACTACACTACTCTACACTACACTACACACACTACACACACTACACTACACTAACTACACTACACTACACATACTACACTACACTACACATACTACACTACTCTACACTACACTACACACACTACACTACACTACACATAATACACTACACTACACTACACACACTACACTACACTACACATACTACACTACACTACACATACTACACTACTCTACACTACACTACACACACTACACTACACTACACTACACTACACATACTACACTACACTACACATACTACACTACACACACTACACTACACACACTACACTACACTACACACACTACACTACACACACTACACTACACTACACATACTACACTACACTACACTACACTACACTACACTACACTACACTACACTACACATACTACACTACACTACACTACACTACACATACTACACTACACTACACTACACTACACATACTACACTACACACACTACACTACACTACACATACTACACTACACTACACTACACTACACTACACATACTACACTACACTACACTACACTACACTACACATACTACACTACACTACACTACACTACACTACACATACTACACTACACTACACTACACTACACATACTACACTACACTACACTACACTACACATACTACACTACACATACTACACTACACACACTACACTACACTACACACATTACACTACACTACACACACTACACTACACTACACATACTACACTACACTACACTACACTATACACACTACACTACACACACTACACTACACACACTACTCACAACAGTACAGTACAGAAAACTGACACACAAACACTCACTTGGTAACTTTGAAGATCCGGAGCAGTCTCAGAGCTCGCAGAACACTGATCCCAAATGAAGTGCCGGGTTTTATCATCGCCCAGAAAACCTCAAATATACTGCCGACAATCACCTAACACACACACACACACACACATCTATCATTCATCATTCATTCAAAATATACACCAACAGAATACCTGAATGCCACTTCAGAAGGATACAGATAGACAGGGAGAGAGAGAGAGACAGAGACAGAGAGAGAGAGAGAGAGAGAGACAGAGAGAGAGAGAGAGACAGAGTGAGAGAAAAGACAGACAGAGTCAGAGAGAGAGACAGAGAGGGAGAGAGAGAGGGGAAGAGAGAGAGAGAGAGAGAGAGAGAGGGAGGGAGACAGAACGAGAGAGAGAGCGAGCGAGCGAGAGAGAGAGAGATCACAATTTAGGGACACTTACAGCACAATCAAAACAGTTGAAGGAGGAGTGAAAGTACGGCCTCGTCCCTAATCCATACATCTTTATCAGCATCTCCATCATGAAGAGACCCAGAAAGATAAACTCTGCATACACTGGGGTCAGATTTTACCAATCAAAATTAGGAGAAACCACAACCCACAACACTCACTTATAACACTGATCACATCCTGACCATGTGTACAGAGTACACACACACACACTTACACAGGAACTTGGACAGAAGTGCAGGCTGGTCGTAGTGGACAACAGCGACACAGAGTGTGTTCAGACCAACGAGGCTGAGGACGGTCCAATAAAATGCCTGAGTTTTTACCATCTTACGTACAAGGATACGGAAACGGCGCTCTTTCTTGCTAAAACTGGAGCCATCAGCTTTCAGACCTACACACACACACACACACATTTGCTACTACTGCCATCAATTTCACACACACTTCCCTTATGATTATAACCAGGTGTGAAGCAGAATGAAAGCAATAACAGATGAAGACTGAAGGGGGCGCTGTAGCTCTACTCTCTCAGTGTATACTGTGTGTTATTCTCTCACCCACTGCATCCCCCATGTGATCCTGTCCTCCCTCCAGGTTCAGCAAGTCAGTTTTACTCTTTTTTATAGTGGGTCTGCGGCGAGAGCCTGAACACACACACACACACAAACACATTATTCTTATAACAAAAAAAAAATTTATTAAAACACTTAAAAAATAAAAAAACAATTATAAGGTAACTAAACAAAAACATGTTTATAATACGGATTATAAAATTCATACGGTCTCCTTTGGTGTCATCTTCAGCCAGAATCACTTCCTCTGCAAAGAGACGGGGGGGGGGGGTTAAGGTGTTTCAATGACACAGTTAAAGTCAAAGAGATCAGACTTTTTCTTTATTCTGATGGTTGAACATTAGCTGAAGCACTTGACCTGCATGATCTTATTTATTGTGCTGCTGCTTCATGAGTGGCTAGATGCATCACAGTCTAGCAGCAGGTAAAGTCCAGGATACTTTGATTCCTTCAGCATGATGGTGTATAGTCAGTTCATAAAACATGTATTGCCTTATTGAATAAAAGCAGTAATAGAAAAGATCTGTGTGTTTGTAGAGTAGTGAAGAGTAGAGTAGTGTAGAGTAGTGTACAATAGAGTATAGACGTGTAAAATAGAGTAGTGTCAAGTAGTATAAAGTAGGGTCATGCAGTGTGGTGTGCAGTATTGTAATGTGGGGTAGAGTAGGGTAGAGTACTGTAGTGAAATGTTGTAGTGTATAGTAGTGAAGTGTAGCATAATGTGGAGCAAACTAATGTAGAAACACAGTGTGATGTAGTGTGAAGTGTAGAATTGTGTAGTGGTGGGTAGAGCAGAATAGAGTTGTGTATTGTAGAATAATGCAGTGTGGAGTAGTATAGTTTAGTGTAGTGTAGTGTAGTGTTAGTGTAGAGGAGTGTAGAGCAGAGTAGTGTAGTGTAGTGTAGTGTAGTGTAGAGTAGAGTAGAGTAGAGTAGTGTAGTGTAGTGTAGTGTAGTGTAGTGTAGTGTAGTGTAGTGTAGTGTAGTGTAGAGTAGAGTAGAGTAGTGTAAAGTAGTGTAGTGTAGAGTAGAGTAGAGTAGTGTAGAGTAGTGTAGTGTAGAGTAGTGTAGTGTAGTGTAGTGTAGTGTAGTGTAGTGTAGTGTAGTGTAGTGTAGTGTAGTGTAGTGTAGTGTAGTGTAGTGTAGTGTAGTGTAGAGTAGTGTAGTGTAGTGTAGTGTAGTGTAGTGTAGAGTAGTGTAGTGTAGTGTAGTGTAGTGTAGTGTAGTGTAGAGTAGTGTAATGTAGTGTAGTGTAGAGTAGAGTAGTGTAGTGTAGAGTAGTGTAGTGTAGTGTAGAGTAGTGTAGTGTAGTGTAGTGTAGTGTAGTGTAGTGTAGTGTAGTGTAGAGTAGTGTAATGTAGTGTAGTGTAGAGTAGAGTAGTGTAGTGTAGAGTAGTGTAGTGTAGTGTAGAGTAGTGTAGTGTAGTGTAGAGTAGTGTAGTGTAGTGTAGTGTAGTGTAGTGTAGTGTAGTGTAGTGTAGAGTAGAGTAGTGTAAAGTAGTGTAGTGTAGTGTAGTGTAGTGTAGAGTAGAGTAGTGTAGAGTAGTGTAGTGTAGAGTAGAGTAGTGAAGAGAAGTGTAGAGTAGAGTAGAGTAGAGTAGAGTAGAGTAGAGTAGAGTAGAGTAGAGTAGAGTAGAGTAGTGTAGTGTAGAGTAGTGTAGTGTAGTGTAGTGTAGAGTAATGTAGTGTAGAGTAGTGTAGTGTAGTGTAGTGTAGTGTAGTGTAGAGTAGAGTAGTGTAGTGTAGAGTAGTGTAATGTAGTGTAGTGTAGAGTAGAGTAGTGTAGTGTAGAGTAGTGTAGTGTAGTGTAGTGTAGAGTAATGTAGTGTAGAGTAGTGTAGTGTAGTGTAGTGTAGTGTAGTGTAGTGTAGTGTAGAGTAATGTAGTGTAGAGTAGTGTAGTGTAGTGTAGACTAGTGTAGTGTAGAGTAGTGTAGTGTAGTGTAGTGTAGAGTAGTGTAGTGTAGAGTAGTGTAGAGTAGTGTAGTGTAGTGTAGTGTAGAGTAGTGTAATGTAGTGTAGTGTAGAGTAATGTAGTGTAGAGTAGAGTAGTGTAGTGTAGTGTAGTGTAGTGTAGTGTAGTGTAGAGTAGTGTAGTGTAGTGTAGTGTAGAGTAGTGTAGTGTAGAGTAGTGTAGAGTAGTGTAATGTAATGTAGTGTAGAGTAGAGTAGTGTAGTGTAGAGTAGAGTAGTGTAGTGTGGAGTAGTGTAATGTAGTGTAGTGTAGAGTAATGTAGTGTAGAGTAGTGTAGTGTAGTGTAGTGTAGAGTAGAGTAGTGTAGTGTGGAGTAGTGTAATGTAGTGTAGTGTAGAGTAGTGTAGTGTAGAGTAGTGTAGAGTAGTGTAATGTAGTGTAGTGTAGAGTAGTGTAGTGTAGAGTAGTGTAGAGTAGTGTAATGTAATGTAGTGTAGAGTAGAGTAGTGTAGTGTAGAGTAGTGTAGTGTAGTGTAGTGTAGAGTAGAGTAGTGTAGTGTGGAGTAGTGTAATGTAGTGTAGTGTAGAGTAATGTAGTGTAGAGTAGTGTAGTGTAGTGTAGAGTAGTGTAGTGTAGAGTAGTGTAGTGTAGAGTAATGTAGTGTAGAGTAGTGTAGTGTAGTGTAGAGTAGTGTAGTGTAGAGTAGTGTAGTGTAGTGTAGTGTAGTGTAGTGTAGTGTAGAGTAGAGTAGTGTAGAGTAGTGTAGAGTAGTGTAGTGTAGAGTAGTGTAGTGTAGTGTAGTGTAGTGTAGTGTAGAGTAGTGTAGAGTAGAGTAGTGTAGTGTAGAGTAGTGTAGTGTAGTGTAGAGTAGAGTAGTGTAGTGTAGTGTAGACTAGTGTAGTGTAGAGTAGTGTAGTGTAGTGTAGTGTAGTGTAGTGTAGAGTAGTGTAGTGTAGAGTAGTGTAGTGTAGTGTAGAGTAGAGTAGTGTAGTGTAGAGTAGTGTAGTGTAGTGTAGAGTAGAGTAGTGTAGTGTAGAGTAGTGTAGAGTAGAGTAGAGTAGTGTAGTGTAGTGTAGAGTAGTGTAGTGTAGTGTAGTGTAGTGTAGTGTAGTGTAGTGTAGTGTAGTGTAGAGTAGTGTAGTGTAGAGTAGTGTAGTGTAGTGTAGAGTAGAGTAGTGTAGTGTAGAGTAGTGTAGAGTAGAGTAGAGTAGTGCAGTGTAGTGTAGAGTAGTGTAGTGTAGTGTAGTGTAGTGTAGTGTAGTGTAGTGTAGAGTAGTGTAGTGTAGTGTAGTGTAGTGTAGTGTAGAGTAGAGTAGAGTAGTGTAGTGTAGAGTAGAGTAGTGTAGTGTAGTGTAGTGTAGTGTAGTGTAGTGTAGAGTAGTGTAGTGTAGTGTAGTGTAGTGTAGTGTAGAGTAGAGTAGTGTAGTGTAGAGTAGAGTAGTGTAGTGTAGAGTAGTGTAGTGTAGAGTAGTGTAGTGTAGAGTAGTGTAGTGTAGAGTAGTGTAGTGTGGTGTAGTGTAGTGTAGAGTAGTGTAGTGTAGAGTAGTGTAGTGTAGTGTAGTGTAGAGTAGAGTAGTGTAGTGTAGAGTAGAGTAGTGTAGTGTAGAGTAGAGTAGTGTAGTGTAGTGTAGAGTAGTGTAGTGTAGAGTAGAGTAGTGTAGTGTAGTGTAGAGTAGAGTAGTGTAGTGTAGTGTAGAGTAGTGTAGTGTAGTGTAGTGTAGAGTAGTGTAGTGTAGTGTAGTGTAGAGTAGTGTAGTGTAGTGTAGTGTAGAGTAGTGTAGTGTAGTGTAGTGTAGTGTAGAGTAGTGTAGTGTAGTGTAGTGTAGAGTAGTGTAGTGTAGTGTAGTGTAGAGTAGAGTAGTGTAGTGTAGTGTAGTGTAGTGTAGTGTAGTGTAGTGTAGAGTAGTGTAGTGTAGTGTAGTGTAGTGTAGAGTAGTGTAGAGTAGAGTAGTGTAGTGTAGAGTAGAGTAGTGTAGTGTAGAGTAGAGTAGTGTAGTGTAGTGTAGTGTAGTGTAGTGTAGTGTAGAGTAGAGTAGTGTAGTGTAGTGTAGTGTAGTGTAGAGTAGAGTAGTGTAGTGTAGTGTAGTGTAGTGTAGAGTAGTGTAGAGTAGAGTAGTGTAGTGTAGTGTAGTGTAAAGTAGTGTAGTGTAGTGTAGTGTAGAGTAGTGTAGTGTAGTGTAGTGTAGAGTAGTGTAGTGTAGTGTAGTGTAGAGTAGTGTAGTGTAGTGTAGTGTAGTGTAGAGTAGTGTAGTGTAGTGTAGTGTAGAGTAGTGTAGTGTAGTGTAGTGTAGAGTAGTGTAGTGTAGTGTAGTGTAGTGTAGTGTAGTGTAGAGTAGTGTAGTGTAGTGTAGTGTAGTGTAGAGTAGAGTAGAGTAGTGTAAAGTAGTGTAGTGTAGAGTAGAGTAGAGTAGTGTAGAGTAGTGTAGTGTAGTGTAGAGTAGAGTAGTGAAGAGAAGTGTAGAGTAGAGTAGTGTAGTGTAGTGTAGTGTAGTGTAGTGTAGTGTAGTGTAGAGTAGTGTAGTGTAGTGTAGTGTAGTGTAGAGTAGTGTAGAGTAATGTAGTGTAGAGTAGTGTAGTGTAGAGTAGTGTAGAGTAGTGTAATGTAGTGTAGTGTAGAGTAATGTAGTGTAGAGTAGTGTAGTGTAGAGTAGTGTAGTGTAGTGTAGAGTAGAGTAGTGTAGTGTAGAGTAGTGTAATGTAGTGTAGTGTAGAGTAATGTAGTGTAGAGTAGTGTAGTGTAGTGTAGTGTAGTGTAGTGTAGTGTAGAGTAATGTAGTGTAGTGTAGTGTAGAGTAATGTAGTGTAGAGTAGTGTAGTGTAGTGTAGTGTAGTGTAGTGTAGTGTAGAGTAATGTAGTGTAGAGTAGTGTAGTGTAGTGTAGTGTAGTGTAGAGTAGAGTAGTGTAGTGTAGTGTAGTGTAGAGTAGAGTAATGTAGTGTAGAGTAGTGTAGTGTAGTGTAGTGTAGTGTAGTGTAGTGTAGTGTAGAGTCATGTAGTGTAGAGTAGTGTAGTGTAGTGTAGTGTAGTGTAGTGTAGTGTAGTGTAGTGTAGTGTAGTGTAGAGTAGTGTAGTGTAGTGTAGTGTAGAGTAGTGTAGAGTAATGTAGTGTAGAGTAGTGTAGTGTAGTGTAGAGTAGAGTAGTGTAGTGTAGTGTAGAGTAGAGTAATGTAGTGTAGAGTAGTGTAGTGTAGTGTAGTGTAGTGTAGAGTAATGTAGTGTAGAGTAGTGTAGTGTAGTGTAGTGTAGTGTAGTGTAGAGTAGAGTAGTGTAGTGTAGTGTAGTGTAGAGTAGAGTAATGTAGTGTAGAGTAGTGTAGTGTAGTGTAGTGTAGAGTAATGTAGTGTAGAGTAGTGTAGTGTAGTGTAGTGTAGTGTAGTGTAGTGTAGTGTAGAGTAATGTAGTGTAGAGTAGTGTAGTGTAGTGTAGTGTAGTGTAGAGTAATGTAGTGTAGAGTAGTGTAGTGTAGTGTAGTGTAGTGTAGTGTAGAGTAGAGTAGTGTAGTGTAGTGTAGTGTAGAGTAGAGTAATGTAGTGTAGAGTAGTGTAGTGTAGTGTAGTGTAGTGTAGTGTAGAGTCATGTAGTGTAGAGTAATGTAGTGTAGAGTAGTGTAGTGTAGAGTAGTGTAGTGTAGTGTAGTGTAGTGTAGTGTAGTGTAGAGTAGTGTAGTGTAGTGTAGTGTAGAGTCATGTAGTGTAGAGTAATGTAGTGTAGAGTAGTGTAGTGTAGTGTAGTGTAGTGTAGTGTAGAGTCATGTAGTGTAGAGTAATGTAGTGTAGAGTAGTGTAGTGTAGAGTAGTGTAGAGTAGTGTAGTGTAGTGTAGAGTAGTGTAGTGTAGAGTAGTGTAGTGTAGTGTAGAGTAGAGTAGTGTAGTGTAGAGTAGTGTAATGTAGTGTAGTGTAGTGTAGAGTAGTGTAATGTAGTGTAGTGTAGAGTAATGTAGTGTAGAGTAGTGTAGTGTAGTGTAGTGTAGTGTAGTGTAGAGTCATGTAGTGTAGAGTAATGTAGTGTAGAGTAGTGTAGTGTAGAGTAGTGTAGAGTAGTGTAGTGTAGTGTAGAGTAGTGTAGTGTAGAGTAGTGTAGTGTAGTGTAGAGTAGAGTAGTGTAGTGTAGAGTAGTGTAATGTAGTGTAGTGTAGTGTAGAGTAGTGTAATGTAGTGTAGTGTAGAGTAATGTAGTGTAGAGTAGTGTAGTGTAGTGTAGTGTAGTGTAGTGTAGAGTAATGTAGTGTAGAGTAGTGTAGTGTAGTGTAGTGTAGTGTAGAGTAATGTAGTGTAGAGTAGTGTAGTGTAGTGTAGTGTAGTGTAGAGTAGAGTAGTGTAGTGTAGTGTAGTGTAGAGTAGAGTAATGTAGTGTAGAGTAGTGTAGTGTAGTGTAGTGTAGTGTAGTGTAGTGTAGAGTCATGTAGTGTAGAGTAATGTAGTGTAGAGTAGTGTAGTGTAGAGTAGTGTAGTGTAGTGTAGTGTAGTGTAGTGTAGTGTAGAGTAGTGTAGTGTAGTGTAGTGTAGAGTAGTGTAGAGTAATGTAGTGTAGAGTAGTGTAGTGTAGTGTAGTGTAGAGTAGAGTAGTGTAGTGTAGTGTAGAGTAGAGTAATGTAGTGTAGAGTAGTGTAGTGTAGTGTAGAGTAGAGTAATGTAGTGTAGAGTAGTGTAATGTAGTGTAGAGTAGTGTAGTGTAGAGTAATGTAGTGTAGAGTAGTGTAGTGTAGTGTAGTGTAGTGTAGAGTAATGTAGTGTAGAGTAGTGTAGTGTAGTGTAGTGTAGTGTAGAGTAGAGTAGTGTAGTGTAGTGTAGTGTAGAGTAGAGTAATGTAGTGTAGAGTAGTGTAGTGTAGTGTAGTGTAGTGTAGAGTAGTGTAATGTAGTGTAGTGTAGAGTAATGTAGTGTAGAGTAGTGTAGTGTAGTGTAGTGTAGTGTAGTGTAGTGTAGTGTAGAGTAATGTAGTGTAGAGTAGTGTAGTGTAGTGTAGTGTAGTGTAGTGTAGAGTAATGTAGTGTAGAGTAGTGTAGTGTAGAGTAGAGTAGTGTAGTGTAGTGTAGTGTAGAGTAGAGTAATGTAGTGTAGAGTAGTGTAGTGTAGTGTAGTGTAGTGTAGTGTAGTGTAGAGTCATGTAGTGTAGAGTAATGTAGTGTAGAGTAGTGTAGTGTAGTGTAGAGTAGTGTAGTGTAGTGTAGAGTAGTGTAGAGTAATGTAGTGTAGAGTAGTGTAGTGTAGTGTAGTGTAGAGTAGAGTAGTGTAGTGTAGTGTAGTGTAGAGTAGAGTAATGTAGTGTAGAGTAGTGTAGTGTAGTGTAGTGTAGTGTAGTGTAGAGTAGAGTAGTGTAGTGTAGTGTAGTGTAGTGTAGAGTAGAGTAATGTAGTGTAGAGTAGTGTAGTGTAGTGTAGTGTAGTGTAGTGTAGTGTAGTGTAGAGTAATGTAGTGTAGAGTAATGTAGTGTAGAGTAGTGTAGTGTAGAGTAGTGTAGTGTAGTGTAGTGTAGTGTAGTGTAGTGTAGAGTAGTGTAGTGTAGTGTAGTGTAGAGTAGTGTAGTGTAGAGTAGTGTAGTGTAGTGTAGTGTAGAGTAGTGTAGTGTAGAGTAGTGTAGTGTAAAGTAGTGTAGTGTAGTGTAGTGTAGTGTAGAGTAGTGTAGTGTAGAGTAGTGTAGTGTAGTGTAGTGTAGAGTAGTGTAGTGTAGAGTAGTGTAGTGTAAAGTAGTGTAGTGTAGTGTAGAGTAGAGTAGTGTAATGTAGTGTAGTGTAGTGTAGTGTAGTGTAGTGTAGTGTAGAGTAGTGTAAAGTAGTGTAGTGTAGTGTAGTGTAGTGTAGTGTAGAGTAGAGTAGTGTAGTGTAGAGTAGTGTAGTGTAGTGTAGTGTAGTGTAGTGTAGTGTAATGTAGTGTAGTGTAGTGTAGTGTAGTGTAGTGTAGTGTAGTGTAGTGTAGAGTAGTGTAGAGTAATGTAGTGTAGAGTAGTGTAGTGTAGAGTAGAGTAGAGTAGTGTAGTGTAGTGTAGTGTAGAGTAGAGTAATGTAGTGTAGAGTAGTGTAGTGTAGTGTAGTGTAGTGTAGTGTAGAGTAATGTAGTGTAGAGTAGAGTAGTGTAGTGTAGAGTAGTGTAGTGTAGTGTAGTGTAGTGTAGAGTAGTGTAGTGTAGTGTAGTGTAGTGTAGTGTAGAGTAGTGTAGTGTAGAGTAGTGTAGTGTAGTGTAGTGTAGTGTAGTGTAGTGTAGAGTAGTGTAGTGTAGTGTAGTGTAGTGTAGTGTAGTGTAGTGTAGAGTAGTGTAGTGTAGAGTAGTGTAGTGTAGTGTAGTGTAGTGTAGTGTAGTGTAGAGTAGTGTAGTGTAGTGTAGTGTAGAGTAGTGTAGTGTAGTGTAGTGTAGTGTAGTGTAGTGTAGTGTAGAGTAGTGTAGTGTAGTGTAGTGTAGTGTAGTGTAGTGTAGAGTAGTGTAGTGTAGAGTAGTGTAGTGTAGTGTAGTGTAGTGTAGAGTAGTGTAGTGTAGAGTAGAGTAATGTAGTGTAGAGTAGTGTAGTGTAGTGTAGTGTAGTGTAGTGTAGTGTAGTGTAGAGTAATGTAGTGTAGAGTAATGTAGTGTAGAGTAGTGTAGTGTAGAGTAGTGTAGTGTAGTGTAGTGTAGTGTAGAGTAGTGTAGTGTAGTGTAGTGTAGTGTAGAGTAGTGTAGTGTAGTGTAGTGTAGAGTAGTGTAGTGTAGAGTAGTGTAGTGTAAAGTAGTGTAGTGTAGTGTAGTGTAGAGTAGAGTAGTGTAATGTAGTGTAGTGTAGAGTAGTGTAGTGTAGAGTAGTGTAGTGTAGTGTAGTGTAGTGTAGAGTAGTGTAGTGTAGTGTAGTGTAGAGTAGTGTAGTGTAGAGTAGTGTAGTGTAGAGTAGTGTAGTGTAGTGTAGTGTAGTGTAGTGTAGTGTAGTGTAGTGTAGAGTAGTGTAGTGTAAAGTAGTGTAGTGTAGTGTAGTGTAGTGTAGAGTAGTGTAATGTAGTGTAGTGTAGTGTAGTGTAGTGTAGAGTAGTGTAGTGTAGTGTAGAGTAGAGTAGTGTAATGTAGTGTAGTGTAGAGTAGTGTAGTGTAGAGTAGTGTAGTGTAGTGTAGTGTAGTGTAGTGTAGTGTAGTGTAGTGTAGAGTAGTGTAGTGTAGTGTAGTGTAGTGTAGTGTAGTGTAGAGTAGTGTAATGTAGTGTAGTGTAGTGTAGTGTAGTGTAGTGTAGAGTAGTGTAATGTAGTGTAGTGTAGAGTAGAGTAGTGTAGAGTAGTGTAGTGTAGTGTAGTGTAGTGTAGTGTAATGTAGTGTAGTGTAGTGTAGAGTAGTGTAGAGTAGTGTAGTGTAGTGTAGTGTAATGTAGTGTAGTGTAGTGTAGAGTAGTGTAGAGTAGTGTAGTGTAGTGTAGTGTAGTGTAGTGTAGTGTAGTGTAGAGTAGTGTAGTGTAGTGTAGAGTAGTGTAGTGTAGTGTAGTGTAGTGTAGTGTAATGTAGTGTAGAGTAGAGTAGTGTAGTGTAGAGTAGTGTAGTGTAGTGTAGTGTAGTGTAGAGTAGTGTAATGTAGTGTAGTGTAGAGTAATGTAGTGTAGAGTAGTGTAGTGTAGTGTAGTGTAGTGTAGTGTAGTGTAGAGTAATGTAGTGTAGAGTAGTGTAGTGTAGTGTAGTGTAGTGTAGTGTAGTGTAGAGTAATGTAGTGTAGAGTAGTGTAGTGTAGAGTAGTGTAGTGTAGAGTAGTGTAGTGTAGTGTAGTGTAGAGTAGTGTAGTGTAGAGTAGTGTAGTGTAGAGTAGTGTAGTGTAAAGTAGTGTAGTGTAGTGTAGAGTAGAGTAGTGTAATGTAGTGTAGTGTAGAGTAGTGTAGTGTAGAGTAGTGTAGTGTAGTGTAGTGTAGTGTAGTGTAGTGTAGAGTAGTGTAGTGTAGTGTAGTGTAGTGTAGAGTAGTGTAGTGTAGTGTAGTGTAGTGTAGTGTAGTGTAGTGTAGTGTAGTGTAGAGTAGTGTAATGTAGTGTAGTGTAGTGTAGTGTAGTGTAAAGTAGTGTAGTGTAATGTAGTGTAGAGTAATGTAGTGTAGTGTAGTGTAGAGTAGTGTAGTGTAGTGTAGTGTAGTGTAGAGTAGTGTAGTGTAGAGTAGTGTAGTGTAGTGTAGTGTAGAGTAGTGTAGTGTAGAGTAGTGTAGTGTAGAGTAGTGTAGTGTAAAGTAGTGTAGTGTAGTGTAGAGTAGAGTAGTGTAATGTAGTGTAGTGTAGAGTAGTGTAGTGTAGAGTAGTGTAGTGTAGTGTAGTGTAGTGTAGTGTAGTGTAGAGTAGTGTAGTGTAGTGTAGTGTAGTGTAGAGTAGTGTAGTGTAGTGTAGTGTAGTGTAGTGTAGTGTAGTGTAGTGTAGAGTAGTGTAGTGTAGTGTAAAGTAGTGTAGTGTAATGTAGTGTAGAGTAATGTAGTGTAGAGTAGTGTAGTGTAGTGTAGTGTAGTGTAGTGTAGAGTAGTGTAGTGTAGTGTAGTGTAGAGTAGTGTAGTGTAGTGTAGAGTAGTGTAGTGTAGTGTAGTGTAGTGTAGTGTAGAGTAATGTAGTGTAGAGTAGTGTAGTGTAGAGTAGTGTAGTGTAGAGTAGTGTAGTGTAGTGTAGTGTAGAGTAGTGTAGTGTAAAGTAGTGTAGTGTAGTGTAGAGTAGAGTAGTGTAATGTAGTGTAGTGTAGAGTAGTGTAGTGTAGAGTAGTGTAGTGTAGTGTAGTGTAGTGTAGTGTAGTGTAGTGTAGAGTAGTGTAATGTAGTGTAGTGTAGTGTAGTGTAGAGTAGTGTAATGTAGTGTAGTGTAGTGTAGTGTAGTGTAGAGTAGTGTAATGTAGTGTAGTGTAGTGTAGTGTAGTGTAGTGTAGAGTAGTGTAGTGTAGAGTAGTGTAGTGTAGTGTAGAGTAGTGTAGAGTAATGTAGTGTAGAGTAGTGTAGTGTAGAGTAGTGTAGTGTAGAGTAGTGTAGTGTAGTGTAGTGTAGTGTAGTGTAATGTAGTGTAGTGTAGTGTAGTGTAGTGTAGAGTAGTGTAGTGTAGAGTAGTGTAGTGTAGTGTAGTGTAGAGTAGTGTAGAGTAATGTAGTGTAGAGTAGTGTAGTGTAGTGTAGAGTAGTGTAGTGTAGTGTAGTGTAGTGTAGTGTAATGTAGTGTAGTGTAGTGTAGTGTAGTGTAGTGTAGTGTAGAGTAGTGTAGTGTAGAGTAGTGTAGTGTAGTGTAGTGTAGAGTAGTGTAGAGTAATGTAGTGTAGAGTAGTGTAGTGTAGAGTAGTGTAGAGTAGTGTAATGTAGTGTAGTGTAGAGTAATGTAGTGTAGAGTAGTGTAGTGTAGAGTAATGTAGTGTAGTGTAGTGTAGAGTAGAGTAGTGTAGTGTAGAGTAGTGTAATGTAGTGTAGTGTAGAGTAATGTAGTGTAGAGTAATGTAGTGTAGAGTAGTGTAGTGTAGTGTAGTGTAGAGTAGAGTAGTGTAGTGTAGAGTAGTGTAATGTAGTGTAGTGTAGAGTAATGTAGTGTAGAGTAATGTAGTGTAGTGTAGTGTAGTGTAGTGTAGAGTAATGTAGTGTAGAGTAGTGTAGTGTAGTGTAGTGTAGAGTAATGTAGTGTAGAGTAGTGTAGTGTAGAGTAGTGTAATGTAGTGTAGTGTAGAGTAATGCAGTGTAGAGTAGAGTAGTGTAGTGTAGTGTAGTGTAGTGTAGTGTAGAGTAGTGTAGTGTAGAGTAGTGTAATGTAGTGTAGTGTAGAGTAGTGTAGTGTAGAGTAGTGTAGTGTAGAGTAGTGTAGTGTAGTGTAGAGTAGTGTAGTGTAGTGTAGTGTAGTGTAGTGTAATGTAGTGTAGTGTAGTGTAGTGTAGTGTAGTGTAGAGTAGTGTAGTGTAGAGTAGTGTAGTGTAGTGTAGTGTAGAGTAGTGTAGAGTAATGTAGTGTAGAGTAGTGTAGAGTAGTGTAATGTAGTGTAGTGTAGAGTAATGTAGTGTAGTGTAGTGTAGAGTAGAGTAGTGTAGTGTAGAGTAGTGTAATGTAGTGTAGTGTAGAGTAATGTAGTGTAGAGTAGTGTAGTGTAGTGTAGTGTAGTGTAGTGTAGTGTAGAGTAATGTAGTGTAGAGTAGTGTAGTGTAGTGTAGTGTAGTGTAGTGTAGTGTAGAGTAATGTAGTGTAGAGTAGTGTAGTGTAGTGTAGTGTAGTGTAGAGTAGAGTAGTGTAGTGTAGTGTAGTGTAGAGTAGAGTAATGTAGTGTAGAGTAATGTAGTGTAGAGTAGTGTAGTGTAGTGTAGTGTAGTGTAGAGTAGAGTAATGTAGTGTAAAGTAGTGTAGTGTAGTGTAGTGTAGTGTAGTGTAGAGTAGTGTAATGTAGTGTAGTGTAGTGTAGTGTAGTGTAGTGTAGTGTAGTGTAGAGTAGTGTAATGTAGTGTAGTGTAGTGTAGTGTAGAGTAATGTAGTGTAGAGTAGAGTAGTGTAGTGTAGTGTAGTGTAGAGTAGTGTAGTGTAGTGTAGTGTAGTGTAGTGTAGAGTAATGTAGTGTAGAGTAATGTAGTGTAGAGTAGTGTAGTGTAGAGTAGTGTAGTGTAGTGTAAAGTAGTGTAGTGTAGTGTAGTGTAGTGTAGAGTAGTGTAACGTAGTGTAGTGTAGTGTAGTGTAGTGTAGTGTAGTGTAGAGTAGTGTAATGTAGTGTAGTGTAGTGTAGTGTAGAGTAATGTAGTGTAGAGTAGAGTAGTGTAGTGTAGTGTAGTGTAGAGTAGTGTAGTGTAGTGTAGTGTAGAGTAGTGTAATGTAGTGTAGTGTAGTGTAGAGTAGAGTAGTGTAGTGTAGTGTAGTGTAGAGTAGAGTAATGTAGTGTAGAGTAGTGTAGTGTAGTGTAGTGTAGTGTAGTGTAGAGTAATGTAGTGTAGAGTAATGTAGTGTAGTGTAGTGTAGTGTAGTGTAGAGTAATGTAGTGTAGAGTAATGTAGTGTAGTGTAGTGTAGTGTAGAGTAGTGTAGTGTAGTGTAGTGTAGTGTAGTGTAGAGTAATGTAGTGTAGAGTAATGTAGTGTAGTGTAGTGTAGTGTAGTGTAGTGTAGTGTAGTGTAGTGTAGAGTAGAGTAGTGTAGTGTAGTGTAGTGTAGAGTAGAGTAATGTAGTGTAGAGTAGTGTAGTGTAGTGTAGTGTAGTGTAGTGTAGTGTAGAGTAGTGTAGTGTAGTGTAGTGTAGAGTAGTGTAGTGTAGTGTAGAGTAGTGTAGTGTAGTGTAGTGTAGTGTAAAGTAGTGTAGTGTAGTGTAGTGTAGAGTAATGTAGTGTAGAGTAATGTAGTGTAGAGTAGTGTAGTGTAGAGTAGTGTAGTGTAGTGTAGTGTAGTGTAGTGTAGTGTAGTGTAGTGTAGTGTAGTGTAGTGTAGTGTAGTGTAGTGTAGTGTAGAGTAGTGTAGTGTAGAGTAGTGTAGTGTAGTGTAGAGTAGTGTAGTGTAGTGTAGTGTAGTGTAGTGTAGTGTAGAGTAGTGTAGTGTAGAGTAGTGTAGTGTAGTGTAGTGTAGTGTAGTGTAGAGTAGTGTAATGTAGTGTAGTGTAGTGTAGTGTAGTGTAGTGTAGTGTAGTGTAGAGTAGTGTAATGTAGTGTAGTGTAGTGTAGTGTAGAGTAGTGTAGTGTAGAGTAGTGTAGTGTAGTGTAGAGTAGTGTAGTGTAGTGTAGTGTAGAGTAGTGTAATGTAGTGTAGTGTAGTGTAGTGTAGTGTAATGTAGTGTAGTGTAGTGTAGTGTAGTGTAGAGTAGTGTAGTGTAGTGTAGTGTAGTGTAGTGTAGTGTAGAGTAGTGTAGTGTAGTGTAGTGTAGAGTAGTGTAGTGTAGTGTAGTGTAGAGTAGTGTAGTGTAGTGTAGTGTAGAGTAGTGTAATGTAGTGTAGTGTAGTGTAATGTAGTGTAGTGTAGTGTAGTGTAGAGTAGTGTAATGTAGTGTAGTGTAGTGTAGTGTAGTGTAGTGTAGTGTAGTGTAGTGTAATGTAGTGTAGTGTAGTGTAATGTAGTGTAGTGTAGTGTAGTGTAGTGTAGTGTAGTGTAGTGTAGTGTAGTGTAGTGTAGTGTAATGTAGTGTAGTGTAGTGTAGTGTAGTGTAGTGTAGTGTAGTGTAGTGTAGTGTAGTGTAATGTAGTGTAGTGTAGTGTAGTGTAGTGTAGTGTAATGTAGTGTAGTGTAGTGTAGTGTAGTGTAGTGTAGTGTAGTGTAGTGTAGTGTAGAGTAGTGTAGTGTAGTGTAGTGTAGTGTAATGTAGTGTAGTGTAGTGTAGTGTAGTGTAGTGTAGTGTAGTGTAGTGTAGTGTAGTGTAGAGTAGTGTAATGTAGTGTAGTGTAGTGTAGTGTAGTGTAGTGTAGTGTAGTGTAGTGTAGAGTAGTGTAATGTAGTGTAGTGTAGTGTAGTGTAGTGTAGTGTAGTGTAGTGTAGTGTAGTGTAATGTAGTGTAGTGTAGTGTAGTGTAGTGTAGTGTAGTGTAGTGTAGTGTAGTGTAGTGTAGAGTAGTGTAATGTAGTGTAGTGTAGTGTAGTGTAGTGTAGTGTAGAGTAGTGTAATGTAGTGTAGTGTAGTGTAGTGTAGTGTAGTGTAGTGTAGTGTAGAGTAGTGTAATGTAGTGTAGTGTAGTGTAGTGTAGTGTAGTGTAGTGTAATGTAGTGTAGTGTAGTGTATTGTAGTGTAGTGTAGAGTAGTGTAATGTAGTGTATTGTATTGTAGTGTAGTGTATTGTAGGGTGTAGTGTAGTGTAGTGTATTGTAGTGTAGTGTAGTGTGTATTGTAATGTAGTGTGTAGTGTAGTGTGTATTGTAGAGTAGTGTTTATTGTAGTGTATTGTAGAGTGTAGTGTAGTGTGTATTGTATTGTAGTGTAGTGTATTGTAGGGTGTAGTGTAGTGTAGTGTATTGTAGTGTAGTGTAGTGTAATGTAGTGTAGTGTAGTGTAGTGTAGTGTAATGTAGTGTAGTGTAGTGTATTGTAGTGTAGTGTAGAGTAGTGTAATGTAGTGTAGTGTAGTGTAGTGTAGAGTAGTGTAGTGTATTGTAGTGTAGTGTAGTGTAGTGTAGTGTAGTGTAGTGTAGTGTAGTGTAGAGTAGTGTAATGTAGTGTAGTGTAGTGTAGAGTAGTGTGTAGTTCAAAGTGTAGTGTTATATTGTAGTGTGTAGTTTAGTGTGTCGTGTTATATTGTAGTGTGTAGTTTAGTGTGTCGTGTTATATTGTAGTGTGTAGTTTAGTGTGTAGTGTTATATTGTAGTGTGTAGTTTAGTGTGTCGTGTTATATTGTAGTGTGTAGTTTAGTGTGTCGTGTTATATTGTAGTGTGTATTTTAGTGTGTAGTATTATATTGTAGTGTGTATTTTAGTGTGTAGTATTATATTGTAGTGTGTATTTTAGTGTGTAGTATTATATTGTAGTGTGTATTTTAGTGTGTAGTATTATATTGTAGTGTGTAGTTCAGAGTGTAGTGTTATATTGTAGTGTGTATTTTAGTGTGTAGTATTATATTGTAGTGTGTATTTTAGTGTGTAGTATTATATTGTAGTGTGTATTTTAGTGTGTAGTATTATATTGTAGTGTGTATTTTAGTGTGTAGTATTATATTGTAGTGTGTATTTTAGTGTGTAGTATTATATTGTAGTGTTTATTTTAGTGTGTAGTATTATATTGTAGTGTGTATTTTAGTGTGTAGTGTTATATTGTAGTGTGTATTTTAGTGTGTAGTATTATATTGTAGTGTGTATTTTAGTGTGTAGTATTATATTGTAGTGTGTATTTTAGTGTGTAGTATTATATTGTAGTGTGTAGTTTAGTGTGTAGTATTATATTGTAGTGTGTATTTTAGTGTGTAGTATTATATTGTAGTGTGTATTTTAGTGTGTAGTATTATACTGTAGTGTGTATTTTAGTGTGTAGTATTATATTGTAGTGTGTATTTTAGTGTGTAGTATTATATTGTAGTGTGTATTTTAGTGTGTAGTATTATATTGTAGTGTGTATTTTAGTGTGTAGTATTATATTGTAGTGTGTATTTTAGTGTGTAGTATTATATTGTAGTGTGTATTTTAGTGTGTAGTATTATATTGTAGTGTTATATTGTAGTGTGTAGTTCAGAATGTAGTGTCATATTGTAGTGTGTATTTTAGTGTGTAGTATTATATTGTAGTGTGTATTTTAGTGTGTAGTATTATATTGTAGTGTGTAGTATTATATTGTAGTGTGTATTTTAGTGTGTAGTATTATATTGTAGTGTGTATTTTAGTGTGTAGTATTATATTGTAGTGTGTATTTTAGTGTGTAGTATTATATTGTAGTGTGTATTTTAGTGTGTAGTATTATATTGTAGTGTGTATTTTAGTGTGTAGTATTATATTGTAGTGTGTATTTTAGTGTGTAGTATTATATTGTAGTGTGTATTTTAGTGTGTAGTATTATATTGTAGTGTGTATTTTAGTGTGTAGTATTATATTGTAGTGTGTATTTTAGTGTGTAGTATTATATTGTAGTGTGTATTTTAGTGTGTAGTATTATATTGTAGTGTGTATTTTAGTGTGTAGTATTATATTGTAGTGTTATATTGTAGTGTGTAGTTCAGAATGTAGTGTCATATTGTAGTGTGTATTTTAGTGTGTAGTATTATATTGTAGTGTTATATTGTAGTGTGTAGTTCAGAATGTAGTGTTATATTGTAGTGTGTATTTTAGTGTGTAGTATTATACTGTAGTGTGTATTTTAGTGTGTAGTATTATATTGTAGTGTGTATTTTAGTGTGTAGTATTATATTGTAGTGTTATATTGTAGTGTGTAGTTCAGAATGTAGTGTTATATTGTAGTGTGTATTTTAGTGTGTAGTATTATACTGTAGTGTGTATTTTAGTGTGTAGTATTATATTGTAGTGTGTATTTTAGTGTGTAGTATTATATTGTAGTGTTATATTGTAGTGTGTAGTTCAGAATGTAGTGTTATATTGTAGTGTGTATTTTAGTGTGTAGTATTATACTGTAGTGTGTATTTTAGTGTGTAGTATTATATTGTAGTGTGTATTTTAGTGTGTAGTATTATATTGTAGTGTGTATTTTAGTGTGTAGTGTTATATTGTAGTGTGTAGTTCAGAGTGTAGTGTTCAGCATGTAGTCTAGAGTATAGTGTCATGGTGTAGTGTATAGTGTTATTGTGTAGTGTGTAGTGTTGTGGTGTACTGTGTTATTGTGTTGTGGTGTCATGTTGTGATGTATAGTGTTGTATTATAGTGTGTAGTGTTGTACAGTGTATAGTGTGTGTTATTGTGTTGAGATGTATAGTGTTTGTATATACCTGCTTTGCATATCCACTCCAGATATCCATTCAGTTCTCTCTCGATCTGCTGCTGTCTCCTCAGCTTCAGAAACTCACTGCGGTTCTCAACTCGCTCTCTCTCTTTAGCAAACTCACTGTCGACCCCAAACACACACACACACCTTTGTGTATTTATGTATTTGTGTGGATTTTTGTCTTCACAAATGCACAAAACTATACAAATTATATCCTTACAACATCTTTACACTTTCACGAACATGCAAACACACACACACAAACAAACACACTTACCCAGACAACACACCCAACACTAAGTTGAGCATGAAGAAAGATCCGATGATAATGAGTGGGACGTAGTACAGCCAGTTCCACGTGCTTCCTAGAGCATCGTTACTCTACAGAAACACACACACACAGACACACACACAATATTGAATTGGATACTTTGAGTGTGTGTGTTTGTGTGTTTGTGTGTGTGTGTCCTTACATAATAAAGCATGTCTGTCCAGCCCTCCATGGTGATGCACTGGAACACAGTGAGCACAGCGAACAGAATGTTGTCGAACTGCGTGATTCCATAATTTGGTCCAAGCCACTTGTCAATACACACGGATCCAGACGGACAAACCCGAGCTGGTAACTCATCACCACACAGCTGATCATCAAGAAGCTCTCCTACAAAACCACAAACACACACACACACACCATCATTTCTAGCTAATTGTTTCTTTTTCTGTAGCTGTGTTAAATGTGTGTGTTTGTGTGTATTGTTTTTTTTTTCTTTACCTGTGACATTGTCATAACAGGCTTTGTGGAATTTTCCAGAGTAGAACTCAAGGCCAATGATAGCGAACATGAGGATTGCAACAAATAGCAAAACACCAATCTGAAGCAAAGGGATCATGGCCTTCATTATGGACTTCAGCACCACCTGCAGGCCTGGAGGATAAACAACCAAGAAGATAAACAAACACCTATAGCGAGTTCATGGTCTGAGTGTATTCATGGCATGTCATCTCTCTGTTCTTCACTCTGTATGCTATAAGCTCTTCTACAGTGTATGAATGGCCATAGTGTGCTGCTGCACAGACTTAGAGAACACTGGTTATCATTGTCATGACACTCTCAGGTCAGTGTCCTGACCTATTAAATTCAGACACCTTGTTCAGGTCAACAGACAGTAAAACTTATCACCAGAGAGCACACAGGTTTTCCCCATTTATCTTTTATTTATTTATTTATTTATTGATTGATTGATTGATTGATTGATGAAAAATGAACTACGTTCTGCTCTCATAAATGAATATTCAGTATAGTACATCGCCAGTAGATGGAGCTAATGGATGCAATGGTCAGAAAACCAGTACACTCCTCTATCCCATATATGGTGTCAGTGAATAGAACTGCCTCCAGATCAATCCTTTCAGTACAAAACATCTGCTCATGGACAGAGAAGCTCGTTCTTACCCAAAACTACACCTGACTTATTTATTGTCTGGTCTGACCAACAACTGGACAACAGACTCTGTAAATAAGAGTGCTTCATGTAGTGTCTACTGCTGAAAGTGACATGTGACATGCCCACAGTGTGTTAGATTCCATCTGATGTGTTGGTCTGGCTGAACAGATTTTATTCTTCAGCTATTGGACTTGAGGACGTGTACCGTGTGAGCAGTGGGGATCAGTGAGTGGTCAGTGCTCTAAACTAATAATCAAAAGGGTAAAAATTCAGATCCAATCTGTCACCATAGGTATTTAACCTAATCTGCTCAACTCAATTGTCTTTATCTGCTAAATGAGTAAATACGTAGAATATTCAGAGGACATGTTGTACTGTGAGCGAGGATGTCTCCTGTGAGAGGAGAACCTTAATGAGAACATTCCTGACCTTTTCTACAGGGTCATTCTCAAATAATGAATTTTATGGATCAAACTATGAGCTTCTCCATACGTCCAGCTACGAGCGTGTTGCAAACACCTCAGAGGGTTAAACACTGATGTGTAATGGAAGACACACGTTCAGAACAAGCATTTTCACACCATCTGCAGGATCTCACAGACGTGATGGAATAATGCTTAGAGGTCCATGAGTCCAAGCCATATCGTGCTACACACATTTACACGATGAACAAATCCAGAGCTCTGAGTCATCACTGAGACAGGTACAGACTGGCCTGATTACCACTTTATAAACTGAAAATAGATAACAGGAAGCATAAACAGTCCATAACCTCTACTCTACAAGTTTCTGACATCATCAAGTAAGGACAAATGACTGAACGTACTACAGAATAATGAACATCACCAGTAGAAGGAGCTCAAGTACACTCAAATACACTAAATACACTAAAGTACACTCAAATACACTAAAATACACTAAAATACACTCAATACACTAAAATACACTCAAATACACTAAAATACACTAAATACACTAAAATACACTCAAATACACTCACATACACTCACATACACTCAAACACACTCAAATACACTAAAATACACTCACATACACTGAAATACACTAAAATACACTAAAATACACTAAATACACTAAAATACACTAAAATACACTGAAATACACTAAAATACACTAAATACACTAAAATACACTCAAATACACTCAATACACTCAAACACACTCAAATACACTCAAATACACTAAATACACTAAAATACACTCACATACACTCAAACACACTCAAATACACTAAATACACTAAAATACACTGAAATACACTAAATACACTAAAATACACTCAAATACACTAAATACACTAAAATACACTGAAATACACTAAATACACTAAATACACTAAAATACACTAAATACACTAAATACACTAAAATACACTCACATACACTCAAACACACTCAAATACACTAAATACACTAAAATACACTGAAATACACTAAATACACTAAAATACACTCAAATACACTAAATACACTAAAATACACTGAAATACACTAAATACACTAAATACACTAAAATACACTCACATACACTAAATACACTAAAATACACTAAATACACTAAAATACACTCAAATACACTAAATACACTAAAATACACTCACATACACTCAAACACACTCAAATACACTAAATACACTAAAATACACTGAAATACACTAAATACACTAAAATACACTCAAATACACTAAATACACTAAAATACACTGAAATACACTAAATACACTAAATACACTAAAATACACTAAATACACTAAATACACTAAAATACACTAAATACACTAAAATACACTCAAATACACTCAATACACTCAAACACACTCAAATACACTCAAATACACTAAATACACTAAAATACACTCACATACACTCAAACACACTCAAATACACTAAATACACTAAAATACACTGAAATACACTAAATACACTAAAATACACTCAAATACACTAAATACACTAAAATACACTCACATACACTCAAATACACTAAATACACTAAAATACACTCACATACACTCAAACACACTCAAATACACTAAATACACTAAATACACTAAAATACACTCAAATACACTAAATACACTAAAATACACTCACATACACTCAAATACACTAAATACACTAAAATACACTCACATACACTCAAACACACTCAAATACACTAAATACACTAAAATACACTCACATACACTCAAATACACTAAATACACTCAAATACACTAAATACACTAAAATACACTCACATACACTCAAACACACTCAAATACACTAAATACACTAAAATACACTCACATACACTCAAATACACTAAATACACTCAAATACACTAAATACACTAAAATACACTCACATACACTCAAATACACTAAATACACTAAATACACTAAAATACACTAAAATACACTCACATACACTCAAATACACTAAATACACTAAAATACACTCAAATACACTAAATACACTCAAACACACTCAAATACACTAAATACACTAAAATACACTCACATACACTCAAATACACTAAATACACTAAATGGACTAAAATATACTCAAATACACTAAATAGACTAAAATACACTAAAATACACTAAATACACTCAAATACACTCGAATACACTCAAATACAATAAAATACACTCAAATACATTCAAATACACTCAAATACACTAAATACACTCAAATACACTCAAATACACTAAATACACCAAAATACACTAAAATATACTAAAATACACTCAATACACTCAAATACACTCGAATACACTAAATACACTAAATACACTCAAATACACTCACATACACTCAAATACACTCAAATACACCAAAATACACTCAAGTACACTAAATACGTTCAAGTACACTAAAATACACTAAAATACACTAAAATACACCAAAATACACCAAAATACACTCAAGTACACTAAATACACTAAATAGACTCAAATAGACTCAAATACACTAAATAGACTCAAATACACTCAAATACACTAAAATACACTCAAATACACTAAAATACACTAAATAGACTCAAATACATTCAAATACACTCAACTACACTCACATACACTCAAATACACTCAAATACACTAAACAGACTAAAATATACTCAAATACACTCAAATACACTAAATACACTCAAATACATTAAAATACACTAAAATACACTAAATACACTCAGATACACTAAATACACTCAAATACACTCAAATACACTAAATACACTCAAATACACTAAAATAAACTCAAATTCACTAAAATACACTAAAATACACTAAATACACTCACATACACTCAAATACACTAAAATACACTAAAATACACTCGAATACACTCAAATACACTAAATACACTCACATACACTCAAATACACTAAAATACACTAAATACACTCACATACACTCAAATACACTAAATACACTAAATAGACTAAAATATACTCAAATACACTAAATAGACTAAAATACACTAAAATACACTAAATACAATAAAATACACTAAATACACTCAAATACACTAAATATACTCAAATACACTCAAATAGACTAAATACACTAAAATACACTCACATACACTAAAATACACTCAAATACACTCAAATACACTCAAATACACTAAATACACTAAAATACACTCACATACACTAAAATACACTAAATACACTAAAATACACTCAAATACACTAAATACACTAAAATACACTAAAATACACTCACATACACTAAATACACTCAAATACACTAAAATACACTCAAATACACTAAATACACTCAGATACACTCAAACACACTCAAATACACTCAAATACACGAAAATACACTAAATACACTCAAATACACTCAAATACACTAAAATACACTCAAATACACTCAAATACACTAAAATACACTCAAATACACTAAATACACTCAAATACACTCACATACACTCAAATAAACCAAAATACACTCAAATACACTAAATACACTCAAATACACTCACATACACTCAAATAAACCAAAATACACTCACATACACTCAAATACACTCATATACACTCAAATACACTAAATACACTAAATACACTAAAATACACTCACATACACTAAAATACACTCAAATACACTCAAATACACTCAAATACACTAAAATACACTCAAATACACTAAATACACTAAAATACACTCACATACACTAAAATACACTCAAATACACTAAATACACTCAAATACACTCAAATACACTAAATACACTAAAATACACTAAAATACACTCACATACACTAAATACACTCAGATACACTCAAACACACTCAAATACACTCACATACACGAAAATACACTAAATACACTCAAATACACTAAATACACTCAAATACACTCACATACACTCAAATACACTAAATACACTCAAATACACTCACATACACTCAAATAAACCAAAATACACTCAAATACACTAAATACACTAAATACACTAAAATACACTCACATACACTAAAATACACTCAAATACACTAAATACACTCAAATACACTAAAATACATTAAAATACACTCAAATACACTAAATACACTCAGATACACTCAAACACACTCAAATACATTCAAATACACTCAAATACACTAAATACACTAAAATACACTAAAATACACTAAATACACTAAAATACACTCAAATACACTAAAATACACTAAAATACACTAAATACACTAAAATACACTCAAATACACTCAAATACACTCAAATACACTAAAATACACTAAATACACTCAAATAGACTAAATACACTCGAATACACTCGAATACACTCAAATACACTCAAATAGACTAAATACACTAAAATACACTAAATACACTCACATACACTCAAATACACTCAAATAGACTAAAATACACTCAAATACACTACATACACTCAAATACACCAAAATACACTCAAGTACACCAAATACACTCAAGTACACCAAATACACCAAAATACACTCAAATACACCAAAATACACTCAAGTACACTAAATACACTCAAATACACTAAAATACACCAAAATACACTCAAGTACACTAAATACACTCAAATACACTCAAATACACTAAAATACACTCAAGTACACTAAATACACTCAAATACACTAAAATACACTAAATACACTCAAATACACTCAAATACACTAAAATACACACAAATACACTAAATACACTCAAATACACCAAAATACACTCAAGTACACTAAATACACTCAAATACACTAAAATACACCAAAATACACTCAAATACACTAAATACACTCAAATACACCAAAATACACTCAAGTACACTAAATACACTAAATACACTAAAATACACTCAAATACACTCAAATACACTCAAATACACTCAAATACACTCAAATAGACTAAATACCCTAAAATACACTCAAATACACTCAAATACACTCAAATACACTAAATACACTAAAATACACTCAAATACCCTAAAATACACTCAAATACACTCAAATACACTAAATACACTCAAATACATTCAAATACACTAAATACACTCAAATACACTCAAATACACTAAATACACTAAAATACACTCAAATACACTAAATACACTCAGATACACTCAAACTCACTCAAATACACTCAAACACACTCAAATACATTCAAATACACTCAAATACAGTAAAATACACTAAATACACTAAAATACACTCAAATACACTCAAATACACTCAAATATACTAAATACACTCAAATATAAAAAAAATACACTCACATACACTCAAATACACTAAAATATACTCAAATACACTAAATACACTCAAATACACTCAAATACACTAAAATACACCAAAATACACTCAAATACACTA
>NC_080736.1:17552058-17579558 GCF_019097595.1 Hemibagrus wyckioides | reverse complement strand
TACTAATATCACATTGACCTTCTCAAAACATTTCTAAAAACACTGAGGCACAAATGTATAAACTTCTGAACAACTCAAACAAAAAAACTAATATTACTGAGTTCCTCAAACATCTGTAGCAGCTGCAGCTCTGCACTGCTCTGACACCAGAGAACACCCCCAACACTAATGTACAGCCTTACCAGTGTGAAACATCAGCAATGATCTGAGCTAGCACATGAGAAGATACACGAAAAACCACCAAACATCAACTGTCAAAAAAAAAAACACTGGCCTGAGATCTCAGAGACATCCATGAAGAGCTTTAACACCAGCGAACAGCACACAGCTGAACAGTAAACCATCATATGAAGAGAGGACATGAAACACCAGCAAACAGATCAGACACCAGTGACAAGAAGATATTCTAAACATTTCATATTCTAAACAATATGAATTCTAAACATTAGATATAATAAACAATAGATATAATAAACAATAGATATTATAAACAATAGATATTAGAAACAATAGATATTATAAACAATAGATATTAGAAACATAGTGACTCAATCAGAAGAATCTATAAATACTTACACACTAGCAAAACTAGCAAACTGATTATTCTCATCAACTTGACATCCTTCTTCAAGTGCAGCAATATAATGTAAACCTGATGTGATGTGATGAACACACACACGCACACACACACACGCACACGCACACACACACATGCACACGCACACGCACACACACACACACCATTTGGTTGTATCTCAAGATTAGCACTAGCACACTGGGAGGCTTAAAGTGGTTACCACAGCAACAAGATGAGCACTGCACTAAGCGCTCCAACTTCCTCTATCATTTTCTTCCATTCACAACCCAACATCTCTCCATCTCTCTCTCACTGATGCATTAGGGGGAATCGGATTCAGAGTGCTTAGCAAGCTGCAACTCATAATGGACCCTTAATAATTCACAGTTCAATTTAGAGAGAGGGAGGGGGGGAGTGAGAGAGAGAGATACAGAGAGAGAGAGAGAGAGAGAGAGAGAGAGAGAGAGAGAGGGAGAGAACTGGAATTTGCAGATTTAGTTACTCAACAGATTAAAGGTAAACAAGACAACCCCTAAGTTGAAAACATCTGGAGTGCACACACATGCACACACACTTAAAGACACTCTGGTTAAACAAGTCTCAGGAGACACAGTAGACATTTAAAGATGATTATAAGCTGTATCTCCAAGTCTCTCTGTCCTAAAGTGTGTGTGTGTGTGTGTGTGTAAAAACAGAAAGCCTCCTGCTCAGTATAAAAATAGATATAAGACTGCTAAGAGACTGCTTTCCACTTCTCTCTTTCTCTCTCTATTTGGTTAGTGAGCTCGTGTTTCATTCGCTCGGCTCTGAAGAGATTTTACAGTCTCACTCATTTCTCCTGTCTGTCTCTCAGTTCAGGATGTTTAACTTATACACTATTCTCACACTCTCCTCCTCCATCTTGTCTTTAAACATCCTGAGTATCCGTCCTTCTCTTCCTGACACAACATAAATCAGAAAGACAGACACATGGGTGATGATGATGATGATGGTGGTGATGAAGAGCAGAGTTTAGGGGGAAAAAAAGAATAAAATAATCACTCGGTTCAGACTGAGCGGAAATTGCACCTGGTATGAGAGTGGCCTCTTTGATGGCGTGATGTTAACTCAGCATGACCGGTCAGGCTGTCCACATTCTCTACTTTTAAATGAGTTTAGAGCAGTGTTAGCTTTAGCTCAGTTAATATTCAGGTTAAAACTATAAAAATGATCACACTACTGACTGTTTTGAGAAGGTAGTCATCTGGTTAGTCATCTAAGCTACTTGCTATTGTGTTGCTACTTGCAATTTTAGTCCACAATGTTGAAGGAATGAAGATCACTTTATTAGAACACAACCAACAGCCACAGGCCTGTAAATGTACAATTGTAGTTAAAGTAGGTTTTTTGTGAGATTCTAGACGAGGTGCACAACAACAACAATAACAACAACAAGCTCCACTCTTCTGGAAGACTTTCCACCAGATGTTAGAGTGTGGATTTGTGTTGATTCAGCTAGAAGAGCATTAGTGAAATCAGACTCTGATGATGAGTAAGGAGGTCTGGTGGTGGTCAGTGGGGTTGAGGTCAGGACAAACATGTCTTCATGGAGCTGCTCTGTGCATAGGGCAGTGTCATGCTGGAGCAGGGTTTAGACTCTTAGTTCCAGAGAAGGGAAAGTGTAAGGCTACAGCACACCGAGATGTTCTACACAACTCTGAGCTGTTTACTAACAGTTTGAGAAAGAAGCACATATGAGTGTGAAGGTCAGGCGTTCACATACTTTTGGTCATATAGTGATGCTATAGTAATGACCTTTACTACTCCTCTGTACCCACTTTCTCCACAAGAATTATTCCTCTACACGTGATCTCTAAACAAGGCCATATCCTCTATTTCTGCTCTCTGTGAGGTCATATCCTCTATTCCTGCTCTCTGTGAGGTCATATCCTCTATTTCTGCTCTCTGTGAGGTCATATCCTCTATTCCTGCTCTCTGTGAGGTCATATCCTCTATTCCTGCTCTCTGTGAGGTCATATCCTTTATTCCTGCTCTCTGTGAGGTCATATCCTCTATTCCTGCTCTCTATGAGGTCATATCCTCTATTTCTGGACCACTGCACCTCACTCCAGTAGATCTGCCCCTGTGCACCATCCGTCCCTTGTAAATGATCCAGAACACAGCTGCATGACTTCTTTTCCAACTTCCCAAGTTCCCTCAGACCAAAGCACTGCTACACGACACTGCCTCACTGTAGAGTTTGCTTCAGATTGTTCAAGCTGATGATGGTGATGATGGTGATGGTGGTGATAATGACAGTCATGTTGATGATGAAGAGTAAATCAGGTTGATAATACAGAAATGGCTTTCTCTCTCAGCCTACATCACTTTTCTTTTTCCCCAGACTGTTTATGTTTCTTTCTGCTGTCCTTCTCCATTTCTCTGTTCCTGTATCTGTGTCTCTCCCCTCCTTTTCTCAACCTCAATAAATCCATCTCTCTCTCTCTCTCTCTCTCTCTCTCTCTCTCTATCTATCTCTCTGTCTCTTTATCTCTCATTCTCAGAAAATTGAGTTTATTCTTAATCTGAGTGAATTATGAAGACATCATGCAAGCAGAAGTAAACAGACAGCAGGACAGGCAGTCATGTGGAAAAGAAAGTAAACCCTTTACACTACATCGCTCTCTTTAGATCCTGACACAGTGTCTCAGTGGGGCTGAGGTCTGGACTTTGACTTGGTCATTCTAATACCTTAATATTTTCTTCATTGGTCATTGAGATGGTGATTTGCTGGTGTGCTCTGTACCAGTGTCCTGTTGCTTGACCAAACTTCAGCACAGCTCAAGCTGCCGGACTGATGGCCTCACATTTTTCTTAAGAATACTATGGTTTAAATTGGAGTAGCTCATTCCTCTCTTGTTGGCAGGAGGAGTTTAATCATTTTTCCTCACATGGTTTCCGAATATTGTTTTACTTTTTGGAAACAAATCGACTGCATACTGAAATCAGTGTTTCTGTTGTTTCACCCGAGTTCATTTGTTTGTTTATAGAAGTTGGTGAGGACCACACCATTTTCATTTAGGCCTTGATAAATAAAAACATGGAAATGAGGGAGGGTTTACTTCCTGTTTCCCTGCGTCAGTTTACTTCCCGTTTCCCTGCATCAGTTTACTTCCCGTTTCCCTGCACTGGTCACTGCATCAGTAACACACACTGAAGAATTCATAGACACAAGGGTAATTAACACTATAGAAGAATTCCCCAACTGCCAAAGGCTTATTAAATCAGGGCACACATGTGTGTGTGTGTGTGTGTGCGTGTGTTCTGGTTTAAAGGAGAACAGTAATTAAGAGCATGCCGCGTTAGTGATATGCCATTTTTCTTTGCAGAAGTGAAGCAGCCACCAAAGGCCTGTCCTATTTACATGGAAATACACACACACACACACACACAGATGGGTTGGTTTGAGTATTTCAGAAACTGCTGATCTCCTGTGTTGTTTGAGACAAGGACTAGCAGGTGTGTGTGTGTGTGTATTTCCATGAGTTTCTTGAGCAATGTGACTGATTTCCATCTAGGCCCATGGGGTTACCATGGTAACCAACAACAGACATTTAAATCCAGGATCAATAGTGATTTATAGCCACACACACACACACATTGGTCTACAGGGATTAGTATATCTGTGTGTGTGTTTGTGTGTGTGTGTGTGTATGTGACCACATTCCTTATAATTGCACACTGAAGCATAAATATCCCACATGGTGGTGTGTATCTGTCTGTGTTTGTTTGTGAATATATGTGTGTGTGAGATTCCTGTGGACAATAATCCTACAAACAGGTGCCAATGTGTTAGCTGCCATCAGTGTGTGTTTCACTGCTACACACACACACACACACACACACAGAGTAAATTGTCATGCACTTGCCAGCTATTTGCTTTTGTCACACAAAAAATATAAACTTTGTCACACAATACAAAGTGTGTGTGTGTGTTGACCAAAAGGCCACATGAGACTCATTTAACCACAAATGATCCACAGTTGATCTCCAGTCAGTATTATATACACATTAATTAATCAGTATTTAAATTCTAGGTAAATGTATTTAAATGAAGAAAACACACACACACACACACACACTGAGATGATCAGCATTAAACCCCTCCCCCTGCTCTAATCCCACCCTCCTGTCCTAAACTCCTCCCTCTTTATTAAACTCCTCCTACTCTCACTAATATCTGAGCTCTTCTTTCTCTAAAAGTACCATCATAAACTCAGAGCTATTTCATCAGAACCAGAAAATAAAATTCCAGATATTTGAGATTCTAACAGAATTCCAGTCTGGAAATCTAAGACAGCGAAGCGGCCGATAGAAACATGAGTGTGGTGTCCAACAGAACTGCAGGACAGCACCAGCACACAGAGAACAGAGTGAGGAACAGATGGTCTCAGACAGACAGAGCAGGAGAACCGTGCAGAGAAGGAGATGTATGTTAGAGAACAGATCTTCTGATGGAATGCAGCATTAATCAGATCCTTTCAGTGTAGTCCTGAACCCGACTTTCCTCTCGGTGGATTCGGTTCAGAAGCTCGGGGTCACATTAAGGTCATGTTAATAACTAAACATCACAGACCCACAGACCCACAGAACCAAACATCAGACAGAACCCTGGATCAGTATTATACAGTCAACATACTAACTCTCAGATTAGTGTAGATACGTTACAGGGACATCAGCGTGGAGCAGACATAAACCAGCTGAGACAGAGCTGAGACAGAGCTGAGACAGAGCTGAGACAGAGCAGAGACAGAGATGAGACAGAACTGAGACAGAGCAGAGACAGAGATGAGACAGAGCAGAGACAGAGATGAGAGAGCAGAGACAGAGCAGAGACAGAGCTAAGACAGAGCTGAGACAGAGCAGAGACAGAGCAGAGACAGAACTGAGACAGAACTGAGACAGAGCAGAGACAGAGCAGAGACAGAACTGAGAGAGAGCAGAGACAGAGCAGAGACAGAGCAGAGACAGAACTGAGACAGAGCTGAGACAGAGCTGAGACAGAGCTGAGACAGAGCTGAGACAGAACTGAGACAGAGCTGAGACAGAGCTGAGACAGAGCTGAGACAGAGCAGAGACAGAGCTGAGACAGAGCTGAGAGAGAGCAGAGACAGAGCAGAGACAGAGCAGAGACAGAGCTGAGACAGAGCTGAGACAGAGCTGAGACAGAGTTGAGACCTGAGACTTTCTCACTGTAAAATATTTTAAAGGATTTTTTCAGTTTCTGAGATTTAAACAGTTTTAAGGGAGGACAAACCTGCTGTGGTGATCTGGGGTCAGTGTTAATGAACAGATACTCTCTCTTTCCTTCATCATACCTCACATTAACATTGCTGATATGGAATCTGTTCATTCTCCACTAAATAATAATAATAATAATAATACCTAATTTAGCACTATACTAGTTCTTCATCTCCTCCTCATCTCTTTTTCCTCCTCCACTCAGCTCTGAAAGCTCTGCTATGGACTCATGTGCTGACATCAGCAACCCCACACACACACACACACACACACACACACACACAACTCAACTCAGACCAACAGGAGCCCTCACACACCCACACAGCACCCTGGTTTCTGAACACAGACTTCCATGTGACTCACACAACAACAACAACAACAATAATAATAATAATAATAATAATAATAATAATAATAATAATAATAATAATTGCATAACTGTCGCTGGTTCCTGTAGTTCTTAACCTTTGCAGATAAGGTCCAGCATCATTTTGTGATCATAAACACACACACACACACACGGTTACTAAAGGATATGGCCACTCTGTGATTTTCTTTGCATACTTCCGGACCACGTTGTCCTCGCTGAACAGGAACAGAGAGCGGTTGACGGTGAGACAGTTCTGTCGCACGGGGATGGGGTTATACAGCGCCATGGTGCGCGCTCTCTGCGCCATTGACTGCTTGTACACGCGCTGAGTTCCCTGCCTGCTTCCGCCCCGGGCCACCGATCCCCCACCGGGCACACCGGGCTCTCCGAACCGCGCCATCCTGCACACACACACGCGCGCACGCACACACACACACACGCGCGCGCGCGCGCGCAACAAACATACACACAAACAGCACCGTTACGGAGAGGCGGGAACACCGCCGCACTCACGGACACAATGTAAATAAAAATCCAGTGAGTTGCGCGTGGATCAGAAAACAGCACACAAAACCGGGATCAAAGAGAAGAGTTCGTGCGCAAACTGCTACAGTTACCGGAAGCCGTCTTGGTTCGCGCTATAAACATAAAAAAAAAGGAAAAGCACGAACCCGTGAAACGCTGCTGCTGCTGCTGCTGCTTATCTTCTTCCTCCTCCACAGCGCCGCGTCCTCATCCTCATCACTCAGCTGCTCGCTCCTGAGCCTCCGCGCGCCCCGAGCCGTGGAGATACCACCCCTCTCAGCATCGCGGTACCGAACACCGAGTCACCGAGTCTCCCTCCCTGCGAGCGCGAGCGCACCGAGCGCAGAAAAGGGCGGAAAACACCGGCAATAATTTATTTAACTCTGTAACATCCGCAGCGGCTGATGAGGAGAAAAAGGAGGAGGAGACTGGCGATGATGATAATGCGTGGATATCCAAGTCCAAACTCTCCGGTACCAGATGGAGCTGCACATCAGCGTGCGCTCAAAAAAAATGAAGCCTTTTACCTACATTCCATTTCTCATAACGGTCATGGGTGGTGCAAGCGCGCGCTCAGGAATCAGGAACGGGAAAACGGTAGTAGTAATAATAATAACAATAATAAATAAAACCCTACCGAAGTCAGATTGTGAAGCGCTCGTATTTATTTTTTTCACGCGCGTGTCACACAAATCCGGAGGAAACGCGGAAAATAATCCGCATCGCTTCGAGTCAGGAGCGCGTGGGGTTTGTGGCGCGAGCTCGAGTCAGGAGCGCGCAGAGCAACTGAAGAACCGAGCTACAGGAATACCCCCTCCTCTTCCTCATCGCATCACTCACTCACTCACACACACACACACGCGCGCGCGCACCACCTAAAAAAAGCACTGTCCACGCGGAGCTGGTTTCTTTTTAGGGATGTGTCTCGCGCTTTGGAAAATATTACCGAATAACAGAAGAAGAAGAAGAGTTCTGCTGTATCTGATGAGCTTAAATCCATAGAATCCAGAACCTCAAAGTGATGCGTTTCTCCTCCACAATCAGCCGGGTTGCCAGATTGATGCGACTGTTTCCGGTTTAAAACCCGCCCAGTTCAATCTCAAGCATCTCCACACTGTAACCCAATTACACGTAGAGAGCTTTAGATCTAATAACACACTCCATCTGAAAGCGCCAGATTCGGGTTGCCAGAGTGGTGTAAATGCAGTGATATTTTAGTTTTAAACCAGTTTACCATACACTCATACTTCTTTTTTCAGAGAAAAATAATATTTCACCAAATGAAATAAAAAATACACCGTGGAGTAAAATGCTGAAACTGAACGGAAACGTGGGTTAGTGTTGAGATAAATCTGAGTTGTGTATCAGGACAGAGCAGACAGAATATGGAAGGAAAATAATGTGCATCAATCTGGACTGGGCCATAGTAGGCAGGAAGATTCAAAGTTGCCAGATTGGAGATATTTCAAAATTAAATTCTGAATTCTGATCTGTATGTCTGTGTGTGTGTGTGTGTGTTCTGTAAGCACTGCATCGTAGTGATGATGTCAGAAAAGGGCGTGTTCCTGATAAAGTGGAGGTGGAGGGGGGTGAGTGGCGGGAAAATGGCCAGGAGAGTGCGCACACACACACACACACACACACACACATGCCTGCACACACACACACACACACACACATTCCTGGACATGATATCCTATTTCACTGTCAGTGAGAGAGCCTTGTGTATTACAGCCAAATGTAGAGAGTGATTGAATAGAGTGTGTGTGTGTGTGTGTGTGTGTGTGTGGGTACATCATTGTTATTCAGAGAGCATTCACACGGCAGTCCTAAAGGAAGCACCCGGTACTTCCCTCCACCACACACACAAACACCTGACATTTTATTTTAGACCAACAGCAAAGAAGCAACACAGACTGGCCTCAGACATACAGACAGACGTGTATGTGTACACACACACACACACACACACTCTATTCAATAGCCTATATATATATATATATGTAAAATATTAGGACAAGCAGACGGTGTATTTCAGCACATGAAGCATGACGTACAATAAACACACACACACACACACACACACACTGTCCTACATTATGACTAGATGGTGTTCTGTCATCTCTCTGCTGCTTAATATTAATATTTCATAGCTGCTGTCTTACATCTCTCTCTCTCTCTCTCTCTCTCTCTCTGTCTATATATATACATAATGGGAAGCATATTTGGGCTATGGGGGCGGTGTCATTCTGGCTTTATTTTAAATTAGCAAAAGATGTGTACTAGTTACTAGTGCATAACTGATCACTATTACTCCCTAGAAATCACTGTCTGTCTCTCTGACTGTCTGTCTCTCTGACTGTCTGTCTCTCTGACTGTCTGTCTCTCTGACTGTCTGTCTCTCTGACTGTCTGTCTTAAAAACACTCTTTTGTGAGAACAGCACTCGGTGTTCCAAAAACTCTCTTTAAAGCTTGTTTAACACACACACACACACACCTGGTGTTTAAATGGTGTGTGTGTGTGTGTTTGTGTGATAAATCAAGCAGAATTGGGTTTTTGCAGGAACAGCAGTACTCAAAACAGAAAGGGGGGGTAGAGGGGTCAGTGGGCTGATGTGGACACTGAACTTGAAATTTCTCTCTCAGTGTGATGAGTGTGTGATGAGTGTGTGACGTGTGTGATGAGTGTGTGATGTGTGTGATGAGTGTGTGATGTGTGTGTGATGTGTGTGTGATGAGAGTGTGATGTGTGTGTGACAAGTGTGTGATGTGTGTGTGATGTGTGTGTGATGAGTGTGTGATGAGAGTGTGACGAGTGTGTGATGAGAGTGTGATGTGTGTGACGAGTGTGTGATGAGAGTGTGATGTGTGTGATGAGAGTGTGATGAGTGTGTGAGACGAGTGTGAGACGAGTGTGTGACGAGTGTGTGATGTGTGTGTGATGAGAGTGTGATGTGTGTGACGAGTGTGTGATGAGAGTGTGATGTGTGTGATGAGAGTGTGATGAGTGTGTGAGACGAGTGTGAGACGAGTGTGTGACGAGTGTGTGATGTGTGTGTGATGAGTGTGTGATGTGTGTGTGATGTGTGTGTGACGAGTGTGTGATGTGTGTGACGAGTGTGTGATGAGAGTGTGATGAGTGTGTGATGAGTGTGTGAGACGAGTGTGTGACGAGTGTGTGATGAGTGTGTGATGTGTGTGTGATGTGTGTGATGAGTGTGTGATGTGTGTGTGATGTGTGTGTGATGTGTGTGTGATGTGTGTGTGATGTGTGTGTGATGTGTGTGTGACGAGTGTGTGATGTGTGTGACGAGTGTGTGATGAGAGTGTGATGAGTGTGTGATGAGTGTGTGAGACGAGTGTGTGACGAGTGTGTGATGAGTGTGTGATGTGTGTGATGAGTGTGTGATGTGTGTGATGAGTGTGTGATGTGTGTGTGATGGAGACTGTGATAAGTGTGTTATGTGTGTGTGATGAGAGTGTGATGTGTGTGTGATGAGTGTGTGATGGAGACTGTGATAAGTGTGTTATGTGTGTGTGATGAGTGTGTGATGAGAGTGTGATGTGTGTGTGATGAGTGTGTGATGGAGACTGTGATAAGTGTGTTATGTGTGTGTGATGTGTGTGTGATGTGTGTGTGATGAGTGTGTGATGGAGACTGTGATAAGTGTGTTATGTGTGTGTGATGTGTGTGTGATGTGTGTGTGATGAGTGTGTGATGGAGACTGTGATAAGTGTGTTATGTGTGTGTGATGGAGACTGTGATAAGTGTGTTATGTGTGTGTGATGAGTGTGTGATAAGTGTGTTGTGTGTGTGATGAGTGTGATGAGTGTACATCCTCTTTCAACATGTCACAGCTACACTCATCTCAGAGCCACACCTCCTTACTGACTTTAGAGTCTTTTATAAAGTCATTTAAAATCAGATGATGAATTAAAAATGAATAATAAACAGAATAAACAGCAGTGAAATGTCCAAACACCCTGCCTTCTGCTTCAGACTGGACAAGAACAACAGGGAAGATGAGCTGGTTTGGGACACGGTCCTTTGTGTTTACAAACAGTGCAGCTCAACACTTTGTTGGTCTTGGTATTGGTTGCAGTGTTGGTTTACATTATGTGTGTGTGTGTGTGTGTGTGTGTGTAAGTGCTGATTCTACATAGTAGACTGCTTACTCTACACCAGCACTGGATCCATTAGAGCTGAGAGCAGCAGTGCATATAGTCAGTCTCTTTCTCTCTCTCTCTCTCTCTCTCTATCATCCTGCCCCCACACCCTCCTCCTCCCATCCTCTCACCCAATCAATCAGCTCATCAATTACTACACACTCAGTCTCTCGGGAAAACAGCACTACCAGCCAAAAAACTCCAATCAGCTAATTACTCTCTCTCTCTCTCTCTCTCTCTCTCTCTCTCTCTCTCTCCCCGTTTCTGCCTCTTTTTTAAATCCATCCCTCCATCAGTGCCAGCAGAATCTGTACTGCGCTTTTGGTATCTAATAAACTAAATTGAAGAGGTTTTTTTTTGTTTGTAGACACACACACACACACACACACACACACAATTAAAGATATAATTTTCAGAAATAGATGTCTAGGATGTAAAGAAGAAAAAGAGAGACATATGGAGTGAAAGTAGGAGAGAGGAAGGGAACTACAGAAGGACAGATGGCCTGTTTTGCTGTTGTTTCTGGAGCAGGTGGAACTAAAACTGAACGTCCTCGTTTACACACACATACACACACACACACAGTTATGCACTCTACTTGTGCAGGTGTGTGTGTGAGAAAGAGGCCAGGTGAGGAAAGTAGATCTGCTTCTTTTAGCAGGTGCATGCTCAGCCCTGTCATCGCCACGCATCTCTCTGTTACTGTGATTAAATATCCTGGACTATCTTCAGTATTTCAGGTGTCTATAGCGCCGGTCAATGGCCATGACCAGGCCAGAGAACATGTCCTGGAAGCTCCCAGTGTGTTACTTTCATTAGCTTTCCATTAGAGAGCTGTGGAAGGCTCTGGTAAACCTGCTGCTGCACTCAGAACAGACTCTGCTGCTGGTCTACAGGAGAGGGTATACTGAAGTGGGTCCTTCACCGTGCCCCTGCCAGCCGTGATGAGATATTCTACAGAGAACACTTCTACTGCAAGTCCTGACTGAACTGTGTAAACGTCTACGCTACAAAAATTCACGTCTGATCTTCACTGACTGTGAAACGGTGCAGTTTGAAGACAGAATGGATAAAATTACGAAAATCTAGGATTCTATTTGACTATAGAATGAGAAAACATGACGGTAATTAAATGATATAGAGTATTTATCTGACACATTAATATTACATGAGGTCATACTCTCACATTCCTCCGCTGATTGCTCCGTCATCTCATCCTCTTCTGACTGCCTGTACACAGCAGCACACTGCTCTTACAGCTACAGCATTACAGCAGACGGCCTTATCTCAATTTATACAACTGAGCAAGTGAGGGTTAGGGGCCTTGCTCAGGGGCCCAGCAGCAACAGCTTGGAGGTCCTGGGAGTTGAACTTCCGACCAGTAGCCCAGCAACTTAACCACTGAGCTAGATCCCTGAGCTACACTTCACATCAGGCTCAAACACAACCACAGTTCAAGCAGATGATCAGAGAGGATAGATCTAAGCAAGAATTCCTCGCAAGTACTTTTAGCCATAAACCTCACCTAAACTCTTCTATTTCTGGTACGCTCTCAAGGACTGCTGGGCATCATGGACAGAAAACATCAACATGTGCCCAGGCGAAGATTCTCTGCGGGTCTGGAAAGGTATCTGTTCCAGATCCAGAAGATGCTGCAGACACCATGAGGTTTTTAGTGACCTCAGAAGAGCAGCCATCAGCATCTTAAACCACAAGAAAGTAAAAGCGGTGAGAGAGAACCCCTGAACGTCCACTAATGTCCAGACCCAGGCTGCATTTCACATAAATTCCACATTTTATGTTTCTTAGTCCAAAAATGAGTTAGAAGTGACCACTGAGGAATGCCCTGACCTAGAGCTGGCATTCATTGTGTGTTGTTTTGATGTGTGCATGTGTGTGTGTGTGTGTGTGTTTGTGTGGTTTTGTCCCACTCCCCATTTCTACAAGCAGCAAAAACAATAAAGCACTGAAATCAAAAACATGTCTAGTGTTTACAGAAATCTAATAAAGATAGTGTTTAGTAGCTAGTGTGTGTGTGTGTTTTAAATAGGACAGGAGGCAGTAGCAAATGAGACAGTGATAAAGTGACTGGGTTTCTTTACCTCCCTCACCCCCCCCCCTCACTCTTCTCATCTCTCTCTCTTTCTCTCTTATAAATCTGCTTTTATGCATTTCATAATCAATATGTCCACTGAGTCACGCTTCCCTGCGCCAGAGTGAGGCTACTGCCCAGTGTGTGAGTGTGTGTGTGTGTGTGTGTATTCTCTGCTTACGTTGCAAAGCGTAAATCACACACTATGAGCTCTTCATTGAGAAAAGAGGAAAAGAGCCTGGTGCAGACTGGAAAGCATCCAATCAGGAAAGAGGAGAGACAAGTGAGTGACAGCGCACACACACACACACACACTTCATCTGATCTGAGTCATGTGTTCGGAGAATATTTCCCCCTGATTACGGGAGGACTGGAGAAAGAAGAGTGAGAGAAAGGAAAGAGGAAAGGAGAGACACTGGGTGGATGAGGGGAGGTGTACAGGAAGGTGGAGAGAAAGACAGACAAAGAAAAATGGAAGAAGAGAAAATGGCAGATTGATAGAGAGAAAGGTAAAGAACAAGATGAAGGAACTGACAAGAATGAAAAATTGAGATAAATGAGATAGACGAAAAAATAAATCATGAAAAAAAAATGAAAAGGAATAATGGAGGAGTAAAAAGAAGCGCTTGTAGAAATGGGAAGAGGAAGAGTAACGAATAGTGACGTACTGTGTGTGTGTACTGTACATATAATTTCTCTCTCTCTCTCTCTCTCTCTCTGTCAGTAACTAAACTCTGTCTGTCCTACAGTCTGTAGTCACACCTTAAACTTGTTTCTTCCAGGTGGGTGTGGCCCAGGAAGGAGCTGTGACATACACTCCTACACACTACTCATTACATTTGAAATTATGCCAACTGATTAGTCTGTGTGTGTGTGTGTGTGTGTGTGTGTGTGTCTAAGGTACTCAGTGTGAGAGTGATGATTAAGTCCATTAAGTCTAATTGAGCAGCCGCATCGTCAGCACAGAGCCGAGTCATCATCATTACCATAATGAACTGAGAGAGAGAGAGAGAGAGAGAGAGAGAGCGAGAGAGAGAGAGCGAGAGAGAGAGAGCGAGAGAGAGAGAGCGAGAGAGAGAGAGAGAGAGCGAGAGAGAGAGAGAGAGACAGCGAGAGAGCGAGAGCGAGAGAGAGAGAGAGAGAGAGAGAGAGAGAGAGAGAGAGAGAGAGAGAGAGAGAGAGCGAGAGAGAGAGAGAGAGACAGCGAGAGAGAGAGAGAAGAGAGAGGGATAGTGATATGACTATGATAATGAAGCACACAGACAGAAGTGTATTTGATGAGTAAATGATGTTTACATTAATGCTGTCTTTGTTTAAGAACAAACTAAAGTGTGATTGTTTCCCCGCCCCTTTCTCCTGAAACGTTTGGAAAGACCATGGTCATGTATTTACACAGATCATCATTTAAACCCTAAGAGAGTTGAAAGGTTGATCAATCTGCAGTAATGGTCAGTAAACTGGAGCGTAATGTGAGCAGATACCAGGTCCCTCACGGTCATTACATCATCAGCAGACACTCTCCCACTCAGTTCAGCTTCCTTCTCCACCACATGACCAGTTTATCCTGTCTATAAAGCCAATTCAGCAGCACATCTCTGATCCTGCTCTTAAAGCTCTACTTGGGTCCATCAATAAAACCACACCATGACCCAATTTCTCAGAAGAAACCTTTACTAAATCAAACACTGGCTGCCTGTCACTTTCCAAAAACACCTGAGTTTCTGAACCAGGACGAAAAGGACAAGTGTCCTTGTTGGATCCAGGAGTGTCCTGTATCTGTTTGGGGCTATTATCCCATGTATTATCCACGACTGCAGATCACCAGATCTTTGGTCACTGGGGAGTTCACACAGGGTTCTCCAGCTCCCGTTCAGGGGAGAGCCTGGTCCTGCTAACTCTCAGACTCTGACACGCCTTCCAAAGACCGAAGCTGCATCACTTTTACACTAATAAAATACAGAGGTTTCTTTCTGGAGGACAATAAAATGCCACAGCTGCCTAGTGATGAGAAGTGGAGTACAGATGGTCTTCAATTTTAGGATCAGAGTTAGACATGAAGAGGGTCAGCATTGTCTCGGGCCAGCAGTGCTGTATCTGCCTGTCCATGAAGCAGGCCCAGAACTGATTGATGGCTGCTTTCAGGCTGCAGGCAGAGCACAGACTCCTGAACAGGGAAGATGGCAGCTGGACTGATGAGGTGGACAACTCGGACATCTATTTCTGATGGACTGGAATGGGGTGGGTTTAACTGATTTAACACTGTTCTTAGATTATGAAGGCTTTTTAATGTTTCCTGTGAAAAAGAAAACTTTTTAGGGAGATTTTGGCTAAAGGAAGAACCTTTTCTTTATAACCCCAGGTTCTCTGAAGTGAAGAATGAGGAGTGAGGAATGAAAAATGAGGGGTGAAGAGTGAAGTATGAGAAGTGAAGAATGAGGAGTAAGGAGTAAAGAGTGAGGAGTAAGGAGTAAAGAATGAGGAGTGAAGAGTGAGGAGTGAAGAATGAGGAGTGAAGAATGAGGAGTGAAGAATGAGGTTTGAGGAGTAAAGAATGAGGAGTGAAGAATGAGGAGTAAAGAATGAGGTTTGAGGAGTGAAGAATGAGGAGTGAAGAATGAGGAGTGAAGAGTGAAGAATGAGGAGTGAAGAATGAGGAGTGAGGAGTGAAGAATGAGGAGTGAAGAATGAGGAGTGAAGAATGAGGAGTAAAGAATGAGGAGTGAAGAATGAGGAGTAAAGAATGAGGAGTGAAGAATGAGGAGTGAGGAGTGAAGAATGAGGAGTGAAGAATGAGGAGTGAAGAATGAGGAGTGAGGAGTGAAGAATGAGGAGTGAAGAATGAGGAGTGAGGAGTGAAGAATGAGGAGTGAAGAATGAGGAGTGAGGAGTGAAGAATGAGGAGTGAAGAATGAGGAGTGAAGAATGAGGAGTAAAGAATGAGGAGTGAAGAATGAGGAGTGAAGAATGAGGAGTGAAGAATGAGGAGTGAGGAGTGAGGAGTGAAGAATGAGGAGTGAGGAGTGAAGAATGAGGAGTAAAGAATGAGGAGTGAAGAATGAGGAGTGAAGAATGAGGAGTGAGGAGTGAAGAATGAGGAGTGAAGAATGAGGAGTGAGGAGTGAAGAATGAGGAGTGAAGAATGAGGAGTGAGGAGTGAAGAATGAGGAGTGAGGAGTGAAGAATGAGGAGTGAGGAGTGAAGAATGAGGAGTGAAGAGTGAGGAGTGAAGATTGAGGAGTGAAGAGTGAGGAGTGAAGAGTGAAGAGTGAGGAGTGAAGAGTGAGGAGTGAAGATTGAGGAGTGAAGAGTGAGGAGTGAAGAGTGAGGAGTGAAGAGTGAGGAGTGAAGAGTGAGGAGTAAAGATTGAGGAGTGAAGAGTGAAGATTGAGGAGTGAAGAGTGAAGATTGAGGAGTGAAGAGTGAGGAGTGAAGATTGAGGAGTGAAGAGTGAGGAGTGAAGATTGAGGAGTGAAGATTGAGGAGTGAAGATTGAGGAGTGAAGAATGAGGAGTGAAGATTGAGGAGTGAAGAATGAGGAGTGAAGAGTGAGGAGTGAAGAGTGAGGAGTGAAGAGTGAGGAGTAAAGAATGAGGAGTGAAGAATGAGGAGTTTGAGGAGTAAAGAATGAGGAGTGAAGAATGAGGAGTGAGGAGTGAAGAATGAGGAGTGAAGAATGAGGAGTGAGGAGTGAAGAATGAGGAGTGAGGAGTGAAGAATGAGGAGTGAAGAATGAGGAGTGAGGAGTGAAGAATGAGGAGTGAGGAGTGAAGAATGAGGAGTGAAGAGTGAGGAGTGAGGAGTGAAGAATGAGGAGTGAAGATTGAGGAGTGAAGAGTGAGGAGTGAAGAGTGAAGAGTGAGGAGTAAAGAATGAGGAGTGAAGAATGAGGAGTTTGAGGAGTAAAGAATGAGGAGTGAAGAATGAGGAGTGAGGAGTGAAGAATGAGGAGTGAAGAATGAGGAGTGAAGAGTGAGGAGTGAGGAGTGAAGAATGAGGAGTGAGGAGTGAAGAATGAGGAGTGAGGAGTGAAGAATGAGGAGTGAAGAGTGAAGAGTGAGGAGTGAAGAGTGAGGAGTGAAGAGTGAGGAGTGAAGAGTGAGGAGTGAAGATTGAGGAGTGAGGAGTGAAGAATGGGGAGTGAAGATTGAGGAGTGAAGAGTGAGGAGTGAAGAGTGAGGAGTGAAGATTGAGGAGTGAAGAGTGAGGAGTGAAGAGTGAGGAGTGAAGAGTGAGGAGTGAAGATTGAGGAGTGAAGAGTGAGGAGTGAAGAGTGAGGAGTGAAGAGTGAGGAGTGAAGATTGAGGAGTGAAGATTGAGGAGTGAAGAGTGAGGAGTGAAGAGTGAGGAGTGAAGATTGAGGAGTGAAGAGTGAGGAGTGAAGAGTGAGGAGTGAAGATTGAGGAGTGAAGAGTGAGGAGTGAAGAGTGAGGAGTAAAGAATGAGGAGTGAAGAATGAGGAGTGAAGAATGAGCAGTGAATAATGAAGAATGAGGAGTGAGGAGTAAAGAATGAGGAGTTTGGAGTAAAGAATGAGGAGTGAAGAATGAGGAGTGAAGAATGAGGAGTGAAGAATGAGGAGTGAGGAGTGAAGAATGAGGAGTGAAGAATGAGGAGTGAAGAATGAGGAGTGAAGAATGAGGAGTGAGGAGTGAAGAATGAGGAGTGAAGAATGAGGAGTGAAGAATGAGGAGTGAAGAATAAGCAGTGAATAATGAAGAATGAGGAGTGAGGAGTAAAGAATGAGGAGTTTGGAGTAAAGAATGAGGAGTGAAGAATGAAGATTGAGGAGTGAGGAGTGAAGAATGAGGAGTGAAGAATGAGCAGTGAAGAATGAAGAATGAGGAGTGAAGAATGAGCAGTGAAGAATGAAGAATGAGGAGTTTGGAGTAAAGAATGAGGAGTGAAGAATGAAGATTGAGGAGTGAGGAGTGAAGAATGAGGAGTGAAGAATGAGGAGTGAAGAATGAGGAGTGAAGAATGAGGAGTGAGGAGTGAAGAATGAGGAGTGAAGAATGAGGAGTGAAGAATGAGGAGTGAGGAGTGAGGAGTGAAGAATGAGGAGTTTGGAGTAAAGAATGAAGATTGAGGAGTGAGGAGTGAAGAATGAGGAGTGAAGAATGAGGAGTGAAGAATGAAGAATGAGGAGTGAGGAGTGAAGAATGAGGAGTGAGGAGTGAAGAATGAGGAGTGAGGAGTGAAGAATGAGGAGTGAAGAATGAGGAGTGAAGAATGAGGAGTGAAGAATGAGGAGTGAGGAGTGAAGAATGAGGAGTGAGGAGTGAAGAATGAGGAGTGAAGAATGAGGTTTGAGGAGTAAAGAATGAGGAGTGAAGAATGAGGAGTGAAGAATGAGGAGTGAGGAGTGAAGAATGAGGTTTGAGGAGTAAAGAATGAGGAGTGAAGAATGAGGAGTGAGGAGTGAAGAATGAGGAGTGAGGAGTGAAGAATGAGGAGTGAAGAATGAGGAGTGAAGAATGAGGAGTGAAGAATGAGGAGTGAAGAATGAGGAGTGAAGAATGAGGAGTAAAGAATGAGGAGTAAAGAATGAGGAGTGAAGAATGAGGAGTGAAGAATGAGGAGTGAGGAGTGAAGAATGAGGAGTAAAGAATGAGGAGTGAAGAATGAGGAGTGAAGAATGAGGAGTGAAGAATGAGGAGTGAAGAATGAGGAGTGAGGAGTGAAGAATGAGGAGTGAGGAGTGAAGAATGAGGAGTGAAGAATGAGGAGTAAAGAATGAGGAGTGAAGAATGAGGTTTGAGGAGTAAAGAATGAGGAGTGAAGAATGAGGAGTGAAGAATGAGGAGTGAAGAATGAGGAGTGAAGAATGAGGAGTGAAGAATGAGGAGTAAAGAATGAGGAGTGAAGAATGAGGAGTGAGGAGTGAGGAGTGAAGAATGAGGAGTGAGGAGTAAAGAATGAGGAGTGAAGAATGAGGAGTGAGGAGTGAAGAATGAGGAGTGAAGAATGAGGAGTGAAGAATGAGGACTGAAGAATGAGGTTTGAGGAGTAAAGAATGAGGAGTGAAGAATGAGGAGTGAGGAGTGAAGAATGAGGAGTGAAGAATGAGGTTTGAGGAGTAAAGAATGAGGAGTGAAGAATGAGGAGTGAAGAATGAGGAGTGAAGAATGAGGAGTGAAGAATGAGGTTTGAGGAGTGAAGAATGAGGAGTGAAGAATGAGGAGTGAAGAATGAGGAGTGAGGAGTGAAGAATGAGGAGTGAAGAATGAGGTTTGAGGAGTAAAGAATGAGGAGTAAAGAATGAGGAGTGAAGAATGAGGAGTGAAGAATGAGGAGTGAAGAATGAGGAGTAAAGAATGAGGAGTAAAGAATGAGGAGTGAAGAATGAGGAGTGAAGAATGAGGTTTGAGGAGTAAAGAATGAGGAGTGAAGAATGAGGAGTGAAGAATGAGGAGTGAGGAGTGAAGAATGAGGAGTGAAGAATGAGGAGTGAGGAGTGAGGAGTGAAGATTGAGGAGTGAAGATTGAGGAGTGAGGAGTGAAGATTGAGGAGTGAAGATTGAGGAGTGAAGATTGAGGAGTGAAGAGTGAGGAGTGAAGAGTGAAGAGTGAAGTTTGAGGAGTGAGGAGTGAAGATTGAGGAGTGAAGATTGAGGAGTGAAGATTGAGGAGTGAAGAATGAGGAGTGAAGAATGAGGAGTAAAGAATGAGGAGTGAAGAATGAGGAGTGAAGAATGAGGAGTGAAGAATGAGGTTTGAGGAGTAAAGAATGAGGAGTGAAGAATGAGGAGTGAGGAGTGAAGAGTGAGGAGTGAAGAGTGAGGAGTGAAGAGTGAGGAGTGAGGAGTGAAGAATGAGGAGTGAGGAGTGAAGAATGAGGAGTGAGGAGTGAAGAATGAGGAGTGAGGAGTGAAGAATGAGGAGTGAAGAGTGAGGAGTGAGGAGTGAAGAATGAGGAGTGAAGATTGAGGAGTGAAGAGTGAAGATTGAGGAGTGAAGAGTGAGGAGTGAAGAGTGAGGAGTGAAGATTGAGGAGTGAGGAGTGAAGAATGAGGAGTAAAGAATGAGGAGTGAAGAATGAGGAGTTTGAGGAGTAAAGAATGAGGAGTGAAGAATGAGGAGTGAAGAATGAGGAGTGAAGAGTGAGGAGTGAAGAATGAGGAGTGAAGATTGAGGAGTGAAGAGTGAAGATTGAGGAGTGAAGAGTGAGGAGTGAAGAGTGAGGAGTGAAGATTGAGGAGTGAAGAGTGAGGAGTGAAGAGTGAGGAGTGAAGAGTGAAGAGTGAGGAGTGAAGAGTGAGGAGTGAGGAGTGAGGAGTGAAGAGTGAGGAGTGAAGATTGAGGAGTGAAGAATGAGGAGTGAAGATTGAGGAGTGAAGATTGAGGAGTGAAGAGTGAGGAGTGAAGAGTGAGGAGTGAAGAGTGAGGAGTGAAGAGTGAGGAGTGAAGATTGAGGAGTGAAGATTGAGGAGTGAAGAGTGAGGAGTGAAGAGTGAGGAGTGAAGATTGAGGAGTGAAGAATGAGGAGTGAAGAGTGAGGAGTGAAGAGTGAGGAGTGAAGAGTGAGGAGTGAAGAGTGAGGAGTGAAGATTGAGGAGTGAAGAGTGAGGAGTGAAGATTGAGGAGTGAAGATTGAGGAGTGAAGATTGAGGAGTGAAGAATGAGGAGTGAAGATTGAGGAGTGAAGAATGAGGAGTGAAGAGTGAGGAGTGAAGAGTGAGGAGTAAAGAATGAGGAGTGAAGAATGAGGAGTGAAGAATGAGGAGTTTGAGGAGTAAAGAATGAGGAGTGAAGAATGAGGAGTGAGGAGTGAAGAATGAGGAGTGAAGAATGAGGAGTGAGGAGTGAAGAATGAGGAGTGAAGAATGAGGAGTAAAGAATGAGGAGTGAAGAGTGAAGAATGAGGAGTGAGGAGTGAAGAATGAGGAGTGAGGAGTGAAGAATGAGGAGTGAAGAATGAGGAGTGAAGATTGAGGAGTGAAGATTGAGGAGTGAAGAGTGAGGAGTGAAGAGTGAGGAGTGAAGAGTGAAGATTGAGGAGTGAAGAGTGAGGAGTGAAGATTGAGGAGTGAAGAATGAGGAGTGAAGATTGAGGAGTGAAGAGTGAGGAGTGAAGAGTGAGGAGTGAAGAGTGAGGAGTGAAGATTGAGGAGTGAAGATTGAGGAGTGAAGAGTGAAGATTGAGGAGTGAAGAATGAGGAGTGAAGAGTGAGGAGTGAAGAGTGAAGAATGAGGAGTGAAGAATGAGGAGTGAGGAGTGAAGAATGAGGAGTGAGGAGTGAAGAATGAGGAGTGAGGAGTGAAGAATGAGGAGTGAAGAGTGAGGAGTGAGGAGTGAAGAATGAGGAGTGAAGAGTGAGGAGTGAAGAGTGAAGATTGAGGAGTGAAGAGTGAGGAGTGAAGAGTGAGGAGTAAAGAATGAGGAGTGAAGAATGAGGAGTGAGGAGTGAAGAATGAGGAGTGAAGAATGAGGAGTGAGGAGTGAAGAATGAGGAGTGAAGAATGAGGAGTGAGGAGTGAAGAATGAGGAGTGAAGAATGAGGAGTGAAGAGTGAGGAGTGAAGAATGAGGAGTGAAGATTGAGGAGTGAAGAGTGAGGAGTGAAGAGTGAAGAGTGAGGAGTGAGGAGTGAGGAGTGAAGATTGAGGAGTGAAGAGTGAGGAGTGAAGAGTGAGGAGTGAAGAGTGAGGAGTGAAGAGTGAGGAGTAAAGATTGAGGAGTGAAGAGTGAAGATTGAGGAGTGAAGAGTGAAGATTGAGGAGTGAAGAGTGAGGAGTGAAGAGTGAGGAGTGAAGATTGAGGAGTGAAGAGTGAGGAGTGAAGATTGAGGAGTGAAGATTGAGGAGTGAAGAATGAGGAGTGAAGATTGAGGAGTGAAGAATGAGGAGTGAAGAGTGAGGAGTGAAGAGTGAGGAGTGAAGAGTGAGGAGTAAAGAATGAGGAGTGAAGAATGAGGAGTTTGAGGAGTAAAGAATGAGGAGTGAAGAATGAGGAGTGAGGAGTGAAGAATGAGGAGTGAAGAATGAGGAGTGAAGAATGAGGAGTGAGGAGTGAAGAATGAGGAGTGAAGAATGAGGAGTGAGGAGTGAAGAATGAGGAGTGAGGAGTGAAGAATGAGGAGTGAAGAGTGAGGAGTGAGGAGTGAAGAATGAGGAGTGAAGATTGAGGAGTGAAGAGTGAGGAGTGAAGAGTGAAGAGTGAGGAGTAAAGAATGAGGAGTGAAGAATGAGGAGTTTGAGGAGTAAAGAATGAGGAGTGAAGAATGAGGAGTGAGGAGTGAAGAATGAGGAGTGAAGAATGAGGAGTGAAGAATGAGGAGTGAGGAGTGAAGAATGAGGAGTGAGGAGTGAAGAATGAGGAGTGAGGAGTGAAGAATGAGGAGTGAAGAGTGAGGAGTGAGGAGTGAAGAATGAGGAGTGAAGATTGAGGAGTGAAGAGTGAGGAGTGAAGAGTGAGGAGTGAGGAGTGAAGAATGGGGAGTGAAGATTGAGGAGTGAAGAGTGAGGAGTGAAGAGTGAGGAGTGAAGATTGAGGAGTGAAGAGTGAGGAGTGAAGAGTGAGGAGTGAAGAGTGAGGAGTGAAGATTGAGGAGTGAAGAGTGAGGAGTGAAGAGTGAGGAGTGAAGAGTGGGGAGTGAAGAGTGAGGTGAGTGAAGAGTGAGGAGGAGGAGTGAAGAGTGAGGAGTGAAGAGTGAGGAGTGAAGAGTGAGGAGTGAAGATTGAGGAGTGAAGAGTGAGGAGTGAAGAGTGAGGAGTGAAGATTGAGGAGTGAAGAGTGAGGAGTGAAGAGTGAGGAGTGAAGATTGAGGAGTGAAGAGTGAGGAGTGAAGAGTGAGGAGTGAAGATTGAGGAGTGAAGAGTGAGGAGTGAAGATTGAGGAGTGAAGATTGAGGAGTGAAGATTGAGGAGTGAAGAGTGAGGAGTAAAGAATGAGGGGTGAAGAGTGAGGAGTGTGGAGTAACACTCCACATCATCTCACACTCCTCCCATCAGCTCACACTCCTCCCATCATCTCACTCTCCTCCCATTATCTCACACTCCTCCCATCAGCTCACACTCCTCCTATAATCTCACTCTCCTCCCATCAGCTCACACTCCTCCCATCATCTCACTCTCCTCCCATCATCTCACTCTCCTCCCATCATCTCACACTCCTCCTCTCACACTCCTCATCACCTCACACTCCTCCTATCATCTCACACTCCTCCCATCAGCTCACACTCCTCCCATCATCTTACACTCCTCCCATCATCTCACACTCATCACCTCACACTCCACCCATCACCTCACACTCCTCCTATCATCTCACACTCCTCCCATCAGCTCACACTCCTCCCATCATCTTACACTCCTCCCATCATCTCACACTCATCACCTCACACTCCTCCCATCATCTCACACTCCTCCCATCATCTCACACTCCTCCCATCATCTCATACTCCTCCACATCATCTCACACTCCTCCCATCATCTCATACTCCTCCACATCATCTCACACTCCTCCCATCATCTCATACTCCTCCACATCATCTCACACTCCTCCCATCATCTCACACTCCTCCCATCATCTTACACTCCTCCTATCATCTCACACTCCTCCTCATTATCTCACACTCCTCCCATAATCTCTCATTCCTCCCATCACACAGACCCCACCCACATTGCCCCACCCATACTCACTCCCACTCCTTGCGCTTGGCCTGTGGTGTGCTGTGTAGCTTGTGTGATTGGTGTGCTTTGATGACATCACGGTGGTCCACCAGCGCCCCCCTCCTCCTGAAAGGGGGCAGCAAACAGTCGCCTAGCATCAGACAGGTGTCCATCACAGGTAAGATGGGCGTTTCCCTTCCTTTCATGAGGGCGGAGCTTCTTCCATCATTACCGCTTCATCAGCAAGAGTTGAAGTGAGAGAGTTTTGAGGAAAAAGAAGAAAACAGTTCAGGAAATAAATAGGACAGGGATGGGCAGGAATCTCACACACACACACAGACACACACACACACACACACAGACACACACACACAGACAGACAGAGGCCCTCATTAGTGTCTTCAACTGTGTCCACTTTTAGTCACAGTCACAATAATGCTTCTAAAAACACAGTGCAGTTTGGAAACCCTGCTGAGCATGCAGTCAATCTCTCTCTCTGTCTCTCACACACACACACAAACACACAAACACACACACACACATCAGCATTGCTTGTAAAAAAATTGTGTGAGTTTATAATTTATTAAAACAAAACTACGAATAAACACACAGTTGGTCTAAACCTGAGTGCAGTCATACAGCTTCCTCATATTCAGTCTGTTAGGTGTGTGTGTGTGTCTGTGTGTGTGTCTGTGTGTGTCTGTGTGTGTGAGAACAGGATGGTCCATGCCACATGCTGATTAAACACTTGATAAGAGGCATTAAATTCACAGTTAAAACATCACATTGACTTCACACAGTTTTATACAGATTTACGTTAAGTTTCATGTTCACACATCACACACATCACACACTTCACACACATCACACACATCACACACCTGAACTTACCTGAGATTTACCTGGCCATGGAGCGGAGACTGTGGGCATGGAAAGCGAGGGAACAGCTGTCTGTGAGACTGCTCTTCAGTGGCAGAGAAATCACTCTTCCTCTCACACGCCATTATCTACCAGCACAGAGTGTGTGTGTGTGTGTGTGTGTGTGTAATGAAGAGGTGAATAAGAGCTGCTGTGCTGTTATTTTTGCTGTGTCTCTGCTAACATGCAGTGTACAGTCTATACACACACACACACACGAACACACACAAACTGTATTTATAAGAAATACAGTAATTCATTAATGTTCAGCTGTTAGTGTTTTAATGATCTTTAACATCTCTCTAGTTGATGACGTCATTATCATCAACACAAACACTAGTTATCTTTGAGCTGAAGTGTTTTTCACTCAGACTTTATTCTAACAGTGTTCTACACAGAAACTCGCACCTCAAAAAATCCCCTAATCACTCAGTGTTTCCTTCAACACATTGGTTCAATGTCCCCCCCTGCTGGTCATCTCCTGTTACTGCATTACCTAAAGAAGAACATAAAACTCATTCAGATTAAAGCCACAGGAAAACGTTCAGCTCGTCATTCCTGGCTCAGACCTGCGCTCTTCTCTCTCTCTCTCTCTCTCTCTCCACCTCTAGAATCTTAACACCGTGTTTAAAAATGCTTGCTATAAAGATTCCTACAATCTTTAAGTTTAGCTCGCATTATGTTCAGGAAATATCTCAGGACACACACAGAGAGAGAGACAATCGGAGAAGATAAGTCAAGAGAAGGTGGGCCAATCAGAGTGCTTGGTAGGCGGGACTAAGCATAACGCCACAGACTTGAACAGTGCAGCAATTTGACCAGGTTTTATTGCAGAGTTGTCTTTTCTTTAATCTCTTTTTATTTGTCTTTTCTCCTCAAATATATCGTGAAATGGTTCGTTACACGAATCTTTCCATCTGCACAATAGTGACACCTTGTGGTCAAAAGGTGGAACTACCCTAGCGGGCATTTTTGTGTTTCATGTAGAGAATGGAGCACTTTGTCCTGTGAAGATCAGAAAGAAAGAAACATGGTGTCTGATGTGGAAGTGTTGATGAATTTACACAATAAACCAGTTCCTGTAGCAGAGCTGCAGCTGTGTTCACATGAGCTTTAGTCTTAATCCTCTGATGGTTTTATTAAAAGGGAATAAAGGGATTTATTAAGGAACGGGTTTAACATGGTGGTAAAAACGATATTTTTTTAAAGACTCGGGTTTCGTTGAGTGACTCACTGAAATGAATCGAGTCAGTGATTCCTTTTGAGTCAGTGATTCTTTTATAGCCATTTCCTGTACAAACTCTAATCATGCTGGGAAATAGTGGTGGATTTTTTTTACCCTATAGTAATTGAATGGTGGGATTAATGCAGGTGATTATACGCTATAATAATTTAATGACTATAGTTATGTACTGTTATGTTATGGCGTGTATGTAATAGTAATTGCAAGTTTTTAGAAAATCTTCGAGTATTGCATGATGGGTAACCAACCAAACGCTCATGTTTGTCCCAGGACGCAATGTGCGCTTGTTCCTCCACTGACAGGGACGATAAACATGTTCCTGTGCCAGTATAACAAACATTTATTTTAAAGGGCCACACACACACACGCACGCACACACACACGCACACACAAACTTTAACATAAATATAAAAATGAAAAATGTGCAAATCAGTTTTATTAACCAAAAATTAAATACACTATATTGCCAAAAGTATTCGCTCACCCATCCAAATAATCAGAATCAGGTGTTCCAATCACTTCCACGGCCACAGGTGTATAAAATCAAGCACCTAGGCATGCAGACTGTTTTTACAAACATTTGTGAAAGAATGGGTCGCTCTCAGGAGCTCAGTGAATTCCAGCGTGGAACTGTGATAGGATGCCACCTGTGCAACAAATCCAGTCGTGAAATTTCCTCGCTCCTAAATATTCCACAGTCAACTGTCAGCTGTATTATAAGAACGTGGAAGTGTTTGGGAACGACAGCAACTCAGCCACGAAGTGGTAGGCCACGTAAACTGACGGAGCGGGGTCAGCGGATGCTGAGGCGCATAGTGCAAAGAGATCGCCAACTTTCTGCAGAGTCAATCGCTACAGACCTCCAAACTTCATGTGGCCTTCAGATTAGCTCAAGAACAGTGCGCAGAGAGCTTCATGGAATGGGTTTCCATGACCGAGCAGCTGCATCCAAGCCATACATCACCAAGTGCAATGCAAAGCGTCGGATGCAGTGGTGTAAAGCACGCCGTCACTGGACTCTAGAGCAGTGGAGACGCGTTCTCTGCAGTGACGAATCTCGCTTCTCCATCTGGCAATCTGATGGACGAGTCTGGGTTTGGCGGTTGCCAGGAGAACGGTACTTGTCTGACTGCATTGTGCCAAGTGTAAAGTTTGGTGGAGGGGGGATTATGGTGTGGGGTTGTTTTCAGGAGCTGGGCTTGGCCCCTTAGTTCCAGTGAAAGGAACTCTGAATGCTTCAGCATACCAAGACATTTTGGACAATTCCATGCTCCCAACTTTGTGGGAACAGTTTGGAGCTGGCCCCTTCCTCTTCCAACATGACTGTACACCAGTGACCAAAGCAAGGTCCATAAAGACATGGATGACAGAGTCTGGTGTGGATGAACTTGACTGGCCTGCACAGAGTCCTGACCTCAACCCGATAGAACACCTTTGGGATGAATTAGAGCGGAGACTGAGAGCCAGACCTTCTCGTCCAACATCAGTGTGTGACCTCACAAATGCGCTTCTGGAAGAATGGTCAAAAATTCCCATAAACACACTCCTAAACCTTGTGGACAGCCTTCCCAGAAGAGTTGAAGCTGTTATAGCTGCAAAGGGTGGACCGACGTCATATTGAACCCTATGGATTAGGAATGGGATGTCACTTAAGTTCATATGCGAGTCAAGGCAGGTGAGCGAATACTTTTGGCAATATAGTGTATGTTAAAAGTAAAAG
>NC_080736.1:17517058-17534558 GCF_019097595.1 Hemibagrus wyckioides | reverse complement strand
AGGTTTAGTGTAAATGTGATGCTGTGGAGTTATCACTAAAAAAGTGTGGAAGCTCAGTAACTCATCATAAAACCAACAGAAAGTCACAGTGCAGCCATTATTCTCTCTCTCTCTCTCTCTCTCTCACACACACACACACCAATACTTTATATACACATAACTCTTAAATAATAATTAAAATATGACTTAGTCCCTGTAGCAGATTTACACAGGTTTCATCATGAACCCCTACACTGAGGTACAAAACATCTACAGCCAATAAGAAATGAGAAGGTGGGGCTAGAGTCTCTATAGTAGTACTTCACAATGTTTATATTTAATTACAGTTCATTATTATTATTATTATTATTATTATTAGACAGGACAGTTGGAGAGTGTGTTGTGTTGTCTGGTCACACACTATTGCTCCAGGTTCCAGGAACTCTTCATGTCTCTCTGGGTGTTCTCTGGATCCCTGGTTTCCTCCCACATCCCAAACACATGCGGGTGAACTGTTGTCCCTTTATATCAGAGAGTGTGTGTGTGTGTGTGTTGGGGGTGGGGGTGGGTGGGGGGGTGGGTATGATCAGTGCCCTGCAATGTACTGGCATAACATCCATGAATTCTCCCACTTTGTGCCTAGTGTTATTTCTTCTTATTATTATTATCTGGCTGTAGTCGTGTTCTGTTTCTGCTTCACTTTAGTTGTGTGTTTAACAGATGAAGTAGCTTTGGTTCGATTACCACTATGTGTGACACTGTGTGTCTGAGAGCTTGTGATGGTCCTCCCAATCATGCGCTGGGGGGAGGGGCTATGTGTCCTGTGGGTGGAGTTTAAGCTGCGGGAGGTGGTGAAGATGCAGCGTAGCGGGGTTCGAGGACTAGCCGGTCGGGATAGAGCAGATTTAGACCTCAGACTGGCTCCAGACTGCACACACCTCGGCCTGAAATAAAAATAAATTAAATAAATATAATCATCACAAACATCACACTCAACACACAACCTCACACTCAACACACAACCTCACACTCACACTCAACACACAACCTCACACTCAACACACAACCTCACACAACACACAACCTCACACTCAACCTCACACTCAACACACAACCTCACACTCAACCTCACACTCAACACACAACCTCACACTCAACACACAACCTCACACTCAACACACATCACACTCAACACACAACCTCACACTCAACCTCACACAACACACAACCTCACACAACACACAACCTCACACTCAACACACAACCTCACACTCAACACACAACCTCACACTCAACACACAACCTCACACTCAACACACAACCTCACACTCAACACACAACCTCACACTCAACCTCACACTCAACACACAACCTCACACTCAACACAACCTCACACTCAACACACAACCTCACACACAACCTCACACTCAACACACAACCTCACACTCAACACACAACCTCACACTCAACACACAACCTCACACTCAACCTCACACTCAACACACAACCTCACACTCAACACACAACCTCACACTCAACACACAACCATCACACTCAACATACAACCTCACACTCAACATACAACCTCACACTCAACACACATCACACTCAACACACAACCTCACACTCAACACACAACCTCACACAACACACAACCATCACACTCAACATACAACCTCACACTCAACATACAACCTCACACTCAACACACATCACACTCAACACACAACCATCACACTCAACACACAAACATCACACTCAACATACAACCTCACACTCAACACACAAACATCACACTCATCATACAACCTCACACTCAACATACAAACATCACACTCAACACACAACCTCACACTCAACACACATCACACTCAACACACATCATCACACTCAACACACATCCTCACACAACACACAACCTCACACTCAACACATCACACTCAACACATCACACTCAACACACAACATAATCACACTCAACACATCCTGACACTCAACACAAATATCACACTCAACACACAACATCCTCACACTCAACACACAAACATCACACTCAACACACAAACATCACACACAACCTCACACTCAACACACAACCTCACACACAACACATCACACTCAACACACAACCTCACACTCAACACACAAACATCACACTCAACACACATCACACTCAACACACATCACACTCAACACAAACATCACACTCAACACACAACCTCACACTCAACACACAAACATCACACTCAACACACAACCTCACACTCAACACACAAACATCACACTCAACATACATCACACTCAACACTCAACCTCACACTCAACACACAACTTCACACTCAACACACAACCTCACACTCACTGAACCTCACACTCAACACACAATGTCACACTCAACACACAAACATCACACTCAACACACAAACATCACACTCAACACAACCTCACACTCAACACACAAACATCACACTCAACACACAAACATCACACTCAACACAACCTCACACTCAACACACAAACATCACACTCAACACAACCTCACACTCAACACACAAACATCACACTCAACACAACCTCACACTCAACACACAAACATCACACTCAACACACAAACATCACACTCAACACAACCTCACACTCAACACACAAACATCACAATCAACATACAACCTCACACTCAACACACAAACATCACACTCAACACAACCTCACACTCAACACACAAACATCACACTCAACACAACCTCACACAACACACAACATCACACTCAACATACAACCTCACACTCAACACACAAACATCACACTCAACACAACCTCACACTCAACACACAAACATCACACTCAACATACAACCTCACACTCAACATACAAACATCACACTCAACACACAACCTCACACTCAACACACAAACATCACACTCAACACAACCTCACACTCAACACACAAACATCACACTCAACCCACAACCTCACACTCAACACACAAACATCACACTCAACACAACCTCACACTCAACACACAACCTCACACTCAACACACAACCTCACACTCAACACACATCATCACACTCAACACACAACCTCATCAAACTCAACACACAACCTCATCACACATCATCACACTCAACAACTACTACTCAGTGCTTAATTTGAGCCGGATCCTGTTCCGGAAAATGTCAGATTTTTGTGTTTTGCATTCCGGTATTTATTTTCATAGATCCGGCATTAACTTGTGCCTGGTGACCTGACAGGATGTGTGTATAAGTGAGTGAAACACAGTGAGCAAGGCTGAGTGGGTTTATACAAATACACTTAGAGGTTACATTTAGCTATTGGTCCTCAACATATTTTTTTGACCAATCAGCTTTCTTAAGTACAATTACTCTCATTGGTTGGTGATTATTGTTTCGCGTGCAGTGGGCAGTGGAAAGAAAGAAGGGTATATTGGTTTACCTAAATTATAATTATATTTTTAAAATGTCAAAGAGACAGTCAAGCATATTTTCATTTTTTAAATCTACGAGTAAACCTGATGGTGTGCCTGATCAAAAGAGATCCCGAGAAGATGGAGCTGCACACCACGATCAGGATAGCAGGAGACAGAAAGTCAAAAAATCAACCATGTCGTCTGTGAGAAAAAATTCCACTAATCAGATAAATGATATTTGGTCTCAAGAACAGCTGAAGAACAAGCAAGTTGTATATCCGTGGCTGATTATGCAAAATCAAAAACTGGGCTGCCGCACATGTCAGAGTGTGGGATCGCTCGGACCTGACCAAACGGTTGGGATGAAATTAGCATCTGAGTGGGTGAGTTGTGTGGTGACATCCATGGCACCAGATAAAACAAAACAGCAATGGGCACTTCGTAAAAAAAAGTGTTTGAGCACAGTTGAACTAAATCACATATGGCAGCAGAAAACATTTTGCAAAGAGCCAGTCAGAATACAATTATACAGAGTGTTGTTAATGCACATGCTGAACAGATTGAAACGACTGCTACTACTACTATATCAACAACAACTACTACTACTACTATATCAACAACAACTACTACTACTACTATATCAACAACAACTACTACTACTATATCAACAACAACTACTACTACTACTATATCAACAACAACTACTACTACTATATCAACAACAACTACTACTACTATATCAACAACTACTACTACTACTATATCAACAACTACTACTACTACTACTATATCAACAACAACTACTACTACTATATCAACAACTACTACTACTACTACTATATCAACAACAACAACTACTACTATATCAACAACAACTACTACTACTATATCAACAACAACTACTACTACTACTATATCAACAACAACTACTACTACTATATCAACAACAACTACTACTACTATATCAACAACTACTACTACTACTACTATATCAACAACAACAACTACTACTACTATATCAACAACAACTACTACTACTATATCAACAACAACTACTACTACTACTATATCAACAACTACTACTACTACTACTATATCAACAACAACTACTACTACTATATCAACAACTACTACTACTACTACTATATCAACAACAACAACTACTACTACTATATCAACAACAACTACTACTACTATATCAACAACAACTACTACTACTATATCAACAACAACTACTACTACTATATCAACAACAACAACTACTACTACTATATCAACAACAACAACTACTACTACTATATCAACAACAACTACTACATCAACAACAACAACTACTACTATATCAACAACAACTACTACTACTACTACATCAACAACAACTACTACTACTATATCAACAACTACTACTACTACTATATCAACAACTACTACTACTACTATATCAACAACAACTACTACTACTACTATATCAACAACAACTACTACTACTATATCAACAACTACTACTACTACTATATCAACAACAACAATTACTACTACTATATCAACAACAACTACTACTACTATATCAACAACTACTACTACTACTATATCAACAACAACTACTACTACTATATCAACAACAACAACAACTACTACTATATCAACAACAACTACTACTACTACTATATCAACAACAACTACTACTACTATATCAACAACAACAACTACTACTACTATATCAACAACAACTACTACTACTATATCAACAACAACAACTACTACTACTACTATATCAACAACAACTACTACTACTATATCAACAACAACTACTACTACTACTATATCAACAACAACTACTACTACTATATCAACAACAACAACTACTACTATATCAACAACAACAACTACTACTACTATATCAACAACAACTACTACTACTACTATATCAACAACAACAACAACTACTACTATATCAACAACAACTACTACTACTACTATATCAACAACAACAACAACTACTACTAATATATCAACAACAACAACAACAACTACTACTAATATATCAACAACAACAACAACAACAACTACTACTATATCAACAACAACAACAACTACTACTAATATATCAACAACAACAACAACTACTACTACTACTATATCAACAACAACTACTACTACTATATCAACAACAACTACTACTACTATATCAACAACAACTACTACTAATATATCAACAACAACAACAACAACTACTACTATATCAACAACAACAACAACTACTACTAATATATCAACAACAACAACAACAACTACTACTAATATATCAACAACAACAACAACTACTACTATATCAACAACAACAACAACTACTATATCAACAACAACAACAACTACTACTACTATATCAACAACAACTACTACTACTATATCAACAACAACTACTACTACTACTATATCAACAACAACTACTACTACTATATCAACAACTACTACTACTACTACTATATCAACAACAACTACTACTACTATATCAACAACAACTACTACTACTACTATATCAACAACAACTACTACTACTATATCAACAACAACTACTACTACTACTATATCAACAACAACTACTACTACTATATCAACAACAACTACTACTACTACTATATCAACAACAACTACTACTACTATATCAACAACAACTACTACTACTATATCAACAACTACTACTACTACTATATCAACAACAACTACTACTACTACTATATCAACAACAACTACTACTACTACTATATCAACAACAACTACTACTACTATATCAACAACAACTACTACTACTATATCAACAACAACTACTACTACTACTATATCAACAACAACTACTACTACTACTATATCAACAACAACAACAACTACTACTACTATATCAACAACAACTACTTCTACTATATCAACAACAACAACTACTATATCAACAACTACTACTACTACTATATCAACAACAACTACTACTACTACTATATCAACAACAACAACAACTACTACTACTATATCAACAACAACTACTTCTACTATATCAACAACAACAACTACTATATCAACAACTACTACTACTACTACATCAACAACAACTACTACTACTACTATATCAACAACAACTACTACTACTATATCAACAACTACTACTACTACTATATCAACAACAACTACTACTACTACTATATCAACAACTACTACTACTACTATATCAACAACAACTACTACTACTATATCAACAACAACTACTACTACTACTATATCAACAACTACTACTACTACTATATCAACAACAACTACTACTACTACTATATCAACAACTACTACTACTACTATATCAACAACAACTACTACTACTATATCAACAACAACTACTACTACTACTATATCAACAACAACTACTACTACTATATCAACAACAACTACTACTACTATATCAACAACTACTACTACTACTATATCAACAACAACTACTACTACTATATCAACAACAACTACTACTACTATATCAACAACTACTACTACTACTATATCAACAACAACTACTACTACTATATCAACAACTACTACTACTACTATATCAACAACTACTACTACTACTATATCAACAACAACTACTACTACTATATCAACAACTACTACTACTACTATATCAACAACAACTACTACTACTACTATATCAACAACAACTACTACTACTATATCAACAACAACTACTACTACTATATCAACAACTACTACTACTACTATATCAACAACAACTACTACTACTATATCAACAACTACTACTACTACTATATCAACAACAACTACTACTACTACTATATCAACAACAACTACTACTACTACTATATCAACAACAACTACTTCTACTATATCAACAACAACAACTACTATATCAACAACTACTACTACTACTATATCAACAACAACTACTACTACTACTACATCAACAACAACTACTACTACTACTATATCAACAACAACAACTACTACTACTACTATATCAACAACAACTACTTCTACTATATCAACAACAACAACTACTATATCAACAACTACTACTACTACTATATCAACAACAACTACTACTACTATATCAACAACAACAACAACTACTACTACTACTATATCAACAACAACTACTACTACTATATCAACAACAACAACAACTACTACTACTATATCAACAACAACTACTACTACTACTATATCAACAACAACAACAACTACTTCTACTATATCAACAACAACAACTACTATATCAACAACTACTACTACTACTATATCAACAACTACTACTACTACTATATCAACAACAACTACTATATCAACAACTACTACTACTACTATATCAACAACAACTACTACTACTACTATATCAACAACAACTACTACTACTACTATATCAACAACAACAACTACTACTACTATATCAACAACAACTACTACTACTATATCAACAACAACAACTACTACTACTACTATATCAACAACAACTACTTCTACTATATCAACAACAACAACTACTACTACTACTATATCAACAACAACAACAACTACTACTACTATATCAACAACAACAACTACTACTACTACTATATCAACAACTACTACTACTATATCAACAACAACTACTACTACTACTATATCAACAACTACTACTACTATATCAACAACAACAACTACTACTACTACTATATCAACAACTACTACTACTACTATATCAACAACAACTACTACTACTACTATATCAACAACAACAACAACTACTACTACTATATCAACAACAACTACTACTACTATATCAACAACAACTACTACTACTACTATATCAACAACAACAACAACTACTACTACTATATCAACAACAACTACTACTACTATATCAACAACAACAACAACTACTACTACTACTACTATATCAACAACAACTACTTCTACTATATCAACAACAACAACTACTATATCAACAACTACTACTACTACTATATCAACAACAACTACTACTACTACTATATCAACAACAACAACAACTACTACTACTATATCAACAACAACTACTACTACTATATCAACAACAACTACTACTACTACTATATCAACAACAACAACAACTACTTCTACTATATCAACAACAACAACTACTATATCAACAACTACTACTACTACTATATCAACAACTACTACTACTACTATATCAACAACAACTACTATATCAACAACTACTACTACTACTATATCAACAACAACTACTACTACTACTATATCAACAACAACTACTACTACTACTATATCAACAACAACAACTACTACTACTATATCAACAACAACTACTACTACTATATCAACAACAACAACTACTACTACTACTATATCAACAACAACTACTTCTACTATATCAACAACAACAACTACTACTACTACTATATCAACAACAACAACAACTACTACTACTATATCAACAACAACAACTACTACTACTACTATATCAACAACTACTACTACTATATCAACAACAACTACTACTACTACTATATCAACAACTACTACTACTATATCAACAACAACAACTACTACTACTACTATATCAACAACTACTACTACTACTATATCAACAACAACAACTACTACTACTACTATATCAACAACTACTACTACTATATCAACAACAACTACTACTACTATATCAACAACTACTACTACTATATCAACAACAACTACTACTACTACTATATCAACAACTACTACTACTATATCAACAACAACAACAACTACTACTACTATATCAACAACAACAACTACTACTACTACTATATCAACAACAACAACTACTACTACTACTATATCAACAACTACTACTACTATATCAACAACTACTACTACTACTACTATATCAACAACTACTACTACTACTATATCAACAACAACAACTACTACTACTACTATATCAACAACAACAACTACTACTACTACTATATCAACAACTACTACTACTATATCAACAACAACTACTACTACTACTATATCAACAACTACTACTACTACTATATCAACAACTACTACTACTACTACTATATCAACAACAACAACTACTATATCAACAACTACTACTACTACTATATCAACAACAACAACTACTATATCAACAACTACTACTACTACTATATCAACAACAACTACTACTACTACTATATCAACAACTACTACTACTATATCAACAACAACAACAACTACTACTACTATATCAACAACAACAACTACTACTACTATATCAACAACAACAACTACTACTACTACTATATCAACAACAACAACTACTACTACTACTATATCAACAACTACTACTACTATATCAACAACTACTACTACTACTATATCAACAACAACTACTACTACTACTATATCAACAACTACTACTACTACTATATCAACAACTACTACTACTACTACTATATCAACAACAACAACTACTATATCAACAACTACTACTACTACTATATCAACAACAACAACTACTATATCAACAACTACTACTACTACTATATCAACAACAACTACTACTACTACTACATCAACAACAACTACTACTACTACTATATCAACAACAACTACTACTACTACTATATCAACAACAACTACTACTACTACTATATCAACAACAACTACTACTACTACTATATCAACAACAACAACTACTACTAATATATCAACAACAACAACAACTGCTACTAATATATCAACAACAACTACTACTACTACTACATCAACAACAATTACTACTACTATATCAACAACAACAACAACAACTACTACTACTACTATATCAACAACAACTACTACTACTACTATATCAACAACTACTACTACTATATCAACAACAACAACAACTACTACTACTATATCAACAACAACAACTACTACTACTACTATATCAACAACTACTACTACTACTATATCAACAACAACAACTACTACTACTACTATATCAACAACTACTACTACTATATCAACAACTACTACTACTACTATATCAACAACAACTACTACTACTACTACATCAACAACAACTACTACTACTACTATATCAACAACAACTACTACTACTACTATATCAACAACAACTACTACTACTACTATATCAACAACAACTACTACTACTACATCAACAACTACTACTACTACTATATCAACAACTACTACTACTACTATATCAACAACTACTACTACTACTATATCAACAACAACAACTACTATATCAACAACTACTACTACTACTATATCAACAACAACTACTACTACTACTACATCAACAACAACTACTACTACTACTATATCAACAACAACTACTACTACTACTATATCAACAACAACTACTACTACTACTATATCAACAACAACTACTACTACTACATCAACAACAACTACTACTACTATATCAACAACAACAACTACTACTAATATATCAACAACAACAACAACTGCTACTAATATATCAACAACAACTACTACTACTACTACATCAACAACAATTACTACTACTATATCAACAACAACAACAACAACTACTACTACTACTATATCAACAACAACTACTACTACTAATATATCAACAACAACAACAACTACTACTATATCAACAACAACAACAACTACTACTAATATATCAACAACAACAACAACAACTACTACTACTACTATATCAACAACAACTACTACTACTACATCAACAACAATTACTACTACTATATCAACAACAACAACAACAACTACTACTACTACTACTATATCAACAACAACAACTACTACTACTATATCAACAACAACAACAACAACAACTACTACTACTACTATATCAACAACTACTACTACTACTATATCAACAACAACTACTACTACTACTACTACTACTATATCAACAACAACTACTACTACTACTATATCAACAACTACTACTACTACTATATCAACAACAACAACAACTACTATATCAACAACAACTACTACTAATATATCAACAACAACTACTACTACTACTATATCAACAACTACTACTACTACTATATCAACAACAACAACAACTACTATATCAACAACAACAACAACAACTACTACTAATATATCAACAACAACAACAACTGCTACTAATATATCAACAACAACTACTACTACATCAACAACAATTACTACTACTATATCAACAACAACAACAACAACTACTACTACTACTATATCAACAACAACAACTACTACTAATATATCAACAACAACAACTACTACTATATCAACAACAACAACAACAACTACTAATATATCAACAACAACAACAACAACTACTACTACTACTATATCAACAACAATTACTACTACTACTATATCAACAACAACTACTACTACTACTATATCAACAACAACTACTACTACTAATATATCAACAACAACAACAACAACTACTACTACTACTACATCAACAACAATTACTACTACTATATCAACAACAAGAACAACTACAACAGCAACTACTACTATACAGTAATCCCCCCTATATCACAGTTCATAAATATATATTATATATTCCTGTATCAGGGTTGAGATACAGGAGCATGACCAGTGAAGCTCACAGAGATCATCACAAACATCTTTAAAGCACCGGGAGAAAGATGAAACAAATAAACACAACCAAGTTGGAAAGACATCAGCAAAGAGATAAAGATGGAAGCTGCTTGGACAATGGTAGAAAAGGTCATTAGATCATGGAGAAAGGTCAGAAAGAGAATGACAACGCAGAAACCGGATCTACATGAAGGTACAGAAAACCAGGAATAGAACTACATCAACTGACACCAGGGATAGATGGAATAACGTGCGTTTGAAAAACCTGCCCAAGAACCACCATGAACCAGGGGGGGGTCTACAATGTGCTGCTCCTTCAAAGGGACAAGACCAACAAACCCCAGGATTACAGACCAATCACATGTCTTCCCATCATCTACAAGATATTAAGCTACAAATTTCAGGCTCAAAACAAGTTACTTCCTGTGAAACAGAAGGGCTGAAGCAAAGAAGCATGGATGCAAAGACCAGCCGCTCATCAACAAAACCACAGTGGAGGAGACCGAGAACAGACCGAGAACAGACCGAGAACAGACTGAGAACAGACCGAGAACAGACCGAGAAAATACCACACAGTGGACTGAAATCAGGGAGAGGAGGAAAGATCACAAACACTAAAAGATCACACTCCCTGGGACAGATCAAACAACAACAACAACAACAACAACAATAATAATAATAATAATAATAATAATAATAATAATAATAATACCCAGTGTTTGCAGTGTTTGTTGTGGTGTCAGGTTTCACAGTGGATTTAGCAGCGATAGCTAACAGAAGCTTAGCTGGAGCTCTTTTGATGGGTGTAACAGGTCGAGGGATCCTGCTGCTCCACCCCTCACCCCCTCGCTCCCTCACCTCCTGTTTGACTTTCCCAATGGAATCATCTGACTGGTGCGTGTCCTCCTCAGTGGTGGACAGAGTCTCTGAGGCTCTCATGGGCTCATCTCCAGAGGAAAGCGATGAAGAGGCTCTGGAGTTTAATGCCTGTCTCTGTCTCTCCAGCACCATTCGAGCAAACTCCTGCTGCTTCGAGCGTTTCCGGGTTTGATCCCGGGACAGTGATGGATCTGCAGCAGCACTATCCTCCGACACCAGGATGGGGATCCGACTCCTGCTCCTCAGATGAGAAGATGTGCCTTTATCTCCAGGTTTGTCTTCTGCTGTCCCATGCTGGAACTCATCTTTGGGCTTCTCTGGTAAGGCTTCTCTTTGGACATGTTGCTTGGTCCCCATGGAAAAAGGAGAAACAATGAAATCTACTTTGGCAGGAACCTGGCTCTGCACAGGTCCATTAGCAACATTATGTCTTTGAACTTCTGCTGGACTGCAAGATGAGATTTTGGACCAGATACCTCCTGCTTCTAGGATGATGGTTCTGGTCTGAGGTTCCACCTCACAGTGAAGGCCCTCAGATACCTCAGGGCTCTCCGTCTGAACCTGAGGTACTCTGGATGACATGATGTTCAGATGTGTTTTCTCAGCAATGTGAATGAAGGTTCTCTCTACCTTGGTGAAAGGAGGAGATGCAGCAGAACTAGATGGAACCAGTACAGTGGCAGAAGGAATGATTTTCTGCCTGACTAAATTGGAGACACCAAGATCATCCGGATCGAAACACTGATTCTTGAAAGGACCTTCTTCCAGATGGTCCTTGGTCAATGGAGGATATGTAGAAGAAGCTTGTTGGCTAGACTCTTGTTTGACTCCTAATCCAGGAGTCCTATCATCATATTTCTCCTTCTGATCTTCTAAAGGTTCTTGCACTGGTTGTTGCTTCTGCATTTTGGTCTCAGGAGTAGGAGAAGCAGTGCAGATCAGTGGCTCACATTTCTGTTGTGATAAACTGATGATTCCACCAGTACCAGAATCGCAATATTTTGTTGCAGGTTGTTGGTTTTTCTCCAAGAAAAATGTCTGGCGGTCCACAGCTTCCTTTTCACTCTGAAGAACGTCGGTTCCAGTTCCAGAATTCTGAGATTTCCTCGCGTCTCCAGGTGAAAACAGAACTAGAGTTTTAGAGATGTCCTCCTGATCCAGATCCACATCAGCCACTGAACCTGGATCTCTGGGGCCTTTCTGAGGGTCAATGGCTAATAAAGTCGAAGGAGGTCCGTCCTGGCTCTGATCCAGACTGTCAGACTCGCTCTTCGTCACATCGTCTTCCCTCGGCCCGTTGTCATGGGTGTCAGGGGGCGTGGCCACGAAGCCCCGGCACTGATGGAGGCTTCCAGTTAGCACAACAGTGAGAAAATCGGCTCTCTTGGCCTGAAGCTTCGGAAGGATGTGGAACATTTCTTTCTCGGAAAACGGCGCTTTGGTCCGATAATCCGTGGGAGAGGGGAGAGTATCCCTAGGTAGTGAAACCTATAAGAAAAAAAAACTTTAGTCAGTAATCATGATGAGAAGAACTCAAAACATGTTTAGAACCAAATCAGAGAACGTGGTTATTAACATGAAACCATGACCACTCAGGATCTAAAGTAGCAGTGGAGATATTCTAACAGTTCAGTTATTAATCCACAGCAGAGCTGAAGTTTAGATTCAGAGATGATAAAGAGAGGCAGGTGACGGGAACGACTGTCTGTAGCTGCTATAAAATACCAACGTGAACTGGAATTTCCTTCTTTTAAACACTTTAATGTGGTTTTGGTTTTGTACATCAGATTTCAGATTGTCTCTCTGTTACATATTTGGATAGAAAAGGCACAAAAAAAGCAGAATTTCCCTTTTTAACATCAGAGTGAATCCTGACACACTGCTTTATTATTCAGTACATATACACTCTAACCACCCCCCATCACATGCCTTTAACAGAACCATACATAAATTTCACACACACACACGTATATAAACACATACACGTGTGTGTTTACTCCTGATTAGAAAAGTTCCATATACATGCTGTAACTGTATAGAAGCATACACAATATTTACATTCATTCACAAATTAATGAAAATTCATTTATTTACATTCATTCACAAAACAAATGTGTATTGTACAGAGTTACTGAATTATCATACACACCATACATCTGCCCATAATGTTGCACATCGGGCTTGGACTGTTACCATGGAAACAAATCCTACTGATCTCAGAAAGAAAAAAAAATAGATATATTTATATCCTTTCTGTGTAAAAGAGTGTGTCCAAAATGAGTTGAGTACGTGATAGAAAAGATCAACACATGCCTGAAACATACCACACATCTTATCTATTAATTCTGTTCAATAACAGGAAGGGTTTTTCTTCTTTTTAAATATCTATACTGCTGTAAATGATGTCATCTGTTACAGAAAACTGTGCAATAATAAGAATAAGAATAAGAATAATAAGAATATAACTTGTGTACATCACTGCAGCATTTAAATGAAAGTGTTTATTAAGTAAACGTTTTCTTTAGACAGAATCCCCTGCAGGGACATCATGCAGCGTACACTTATATACATCATCATACACACTCGGCTCCCCGTATAATCAAGGCATTGTCTGTGTGTGTGTGTGTGTGTGTGTGTTATCTACATGTGTATATAATATATGAGAGCTGAGAATCTGAGCAGCGAAATGTGTACAAATCTGTGGATCTGATCGTTTTATTTTCAATCAGTTTCTCTTCAATACATTTAGTTTACTCTCTCGACATACAAACACCCACACAGTAATAATAATAATAATAATAACAATAATAATAATTATTATTATTATAATAAAGGTTAATTGGTGATAGTTAGGGAAGTGAAATGAGCAGTCAGTAACAGTGCCACGTCTCTGTACCATGTCTTATTGAGTGTGTGTGTGTGTGTGCAAATTAAGCGCAAGTTAGCAGACTGTTTGAACAGTCGAATTCCATGTGCAAAAGCGCAGGCTGCAGTGTGAAGAGCAAAAAATAACTAATACCTCACCATTATATATACACTATGCACATATTACATCTTCATATCACCTTAATAACAACATTTACACATGCACTATATCATCATCATCATCATCATCCAGTCATGCTGTGTTAGCCTAGCACAGCCCCAGCTCCATCCTGTCTCTAACCTGATATCACCGAATATTTCAGACCTCCATCACAATACACACCATAGAACCAATCATCATCATCATCATCATCTCCGTCTCTCTCTCTCACACACACACACACACGCACACACACACATACACCAGCACTAACGGAAGCACAACACTGACCCTCTGCAGTTTCTAGCCCTTCATAAAGGTCACAGGTCCACACAATGCTGTTCCTGTAACACACACACACACAGTATTGCACTGAATGGAAGAACTTTATTCAGACGCTCGTGCTAAAAACTCTAAACATTAACCCAGCTCACATCACAGCTGAGTCCAGTGATTAACATTTCCCTCGTCCACTTCATCAACACTCATATATTTAAAGTGACGTTCCATCACACACTCTGCATTTCCCATGCCTTCACACGCACGTCACGTGTGAACTGTCACGTTTCCTCAATTCTAACATGGTCTGATGTTTTTTCAGTTCCTCAAGCACATCTTTACTTCCTAGCCACAGTTATTTCCTGTGAAGTCAGCAGTATAGCTTCATCTTCTCGCGTCATATCCAAGCTCTCACAAATTGTCTAGAGAGATGTCAGGAGGAAAATAAAGCCTGAGAGGAAGTAGCAGAGATCTGGTGAGGGAACGGAGTTGATACACTCAGCTCACTCTGAAATCTAATCTAATCTGATTTGGCTGCTACACAGAACGAAGCTGAGCATGTAACACAAATTTCACATCTATCACTATATTGTATAACTGCATTTAAATAGTTAGCTTTAAAAGTGATATACAGCCAATATGCTTTCTCAAAAAAAAAAAAACACTCCCACACCCACAGGTGATAACGGCAGCATTCATTACACACCCACAGGTGATGAAGTACAGGAGAAATGAGAGACTCCACGCCTGTTAGTGTAAACGTTAATTCGAAAAGACTTCTGAAATTTGGACGAACCTCTGGCTGAAGGTGACCATGTTCATGTTATTTAAGCTAAAAGGAGGTGGTGTGCAAGCGTGAGGTCAGTCTGGAATCACTGATGAGTTCTGAAGTGTGGAGGAGTAAGAGCTAGGGAGAGTGTAAAGGACAGGAATGAAATACGTCTAAAACACACCTTGGCTCTCACAGTGATGAGGAAGGTGTGTAAAGATGAGAGAAATATTTTCCTTACTGCTTGTTTCATCGTGGTTACTCACAGTAACCATATCATCATGGCTCACATGGTTACTGAGTGACCACAACACATTTCTCTCATGGCTCTGAGTCACAGCTTCTAAAGTGCAGGAGTGTAACAGTACAGTACTGAGAGAATACACAATACTCCACAAGTGTCTGATACCCCCAACACACACACACACACGTCTCACCCATCCACACCACACATCGCTTTATTTTCACCCCCAGCTGGACCAGGAGACTGGACGTTGTGTGAATGTGCCACACTGGG
>NC_080736.1:17502058-17514558 GCF_019097595.1 Hemibagrus wyckioides | reverse complement strand
CTGCAGACATCATCATCATCATAATCATCGGAGAACATGAACACCATTAACACCAGCCTGTCTTCACTTAATATAGATGTTAAGTAATAAAGTTTATTCATTATTTATGTCATACATGTGGGTTAAATCAAGTACACTACCAATTTTTATGCTACTGACTGCTAATTTTTGTGTTGCTTATTGTTGTTAAATATTCCTAATAATTATCTACACGGTGTTCTGAGTTTAAGTCTACACTCACACGTCTCTCATGTTCTGTCCATCCTACAGCCCACTGGACTTTACATTAGCACAGTCAGCTAACTGTAGTAGCTATCTACATTCAGAGACACCAGGCATCTCTGTGACTTCATTCAGAGCTTTATGTTTCTCCCTGATGTCTCTGTACAGGTTTAATGATGAGATCTTGTGAAGGACAGTGTTTCTTTCATTTATGTGGGAAATAACAGCATGTAGGAACTAAAGTTGTGAGCGGCAACCGAAGAAATGCCGGACCATGCGCTCTGTAGGATCGGACTGAGGAATCGTTCCAGATGATTGTTTAGATTTGACGCTTCTTTACTGCATCATAATTTACATAGAATTGACCAAATCTCACCTGGTGCTGAAACTGCAGACTGTTAAAATGAACACTGGACACTTTATTACTCACTAGTGTGAACTTCAGAAAGACTCAGACATGTGCTTATCCAATTATAGGTCTAAACTAACAGTGTCACATTTTTACACCTGGGTCTCTGGGGAATTTAGGTTAGAATCATTTAACAATTGTCTATCACAGGGTACATTTTGGACAGGTGACCAATCCTCCGCATGAATATTGGTGCTAAAGTCTGAAAAGTGATATGGAAATATCACAGATACGAACGGCACATGCCTGAAGAGACAAAGTCAGTTATGAAACACATGCAGTAAGGAGAGACGAACACTCGGAACAGAGAGGAGCTCTCTCTCTCTCTCTCTCTCCTGGTGGAGAAGGTAATCAGTATTAATGTTCTGTCTGTTTCGAACCTGCACACGTACAACACAATGAGTCTGAAGGATGCAGCTGGGCACTTTATCTCTCAGGTCTTGCTATTCAATACTGTGTGAGAACTGTCACTGTGACTACACACAAACACACACACACACACACAGGATTGAAGATGGGAAAACAATGAGAAAAATAAATAAAGCAGTAACAGTGGGATGATGATAATGATGATGATGATGATACAGAGAGAAGGTGATGATCCTAAACTGTGCTTACCCCAAACACCTTTTTTCTCCTCGTGTGCTGATCCACGTGCTCACGTTTCTCTTCAGGGAAATAGCGGCAAATGTTTAAGTGATAAAAAAAAATGCGGTTACGCAAGAGGAAAAGAGTTTGCTGGGAGAAAAAAAAGTAAATGATGCGAGGATCTGAGTTTTCAGGGTATCTGCAGGTATCTAAATGAAATACTTTAATATTTCACTTTATATAGTTCATTGTGTTCTGTTATTGATCAGAAGGTGTTGATTAATTTTCTATAATGGCAGCTCTAACAATAGTGCAGCTGCAGGTCAAAGGTTTATATGAACCCTCGTTCTAATGCCTTATTGTTTCTTGGGTAACAGCTCATTCACAGAACGTGTTGGTGGACATTTTGATAATAATAAACAAATTAAAAACATGTAATCAGATACAGACCACTTCAAGAACGTAAACAATAAAAAACACGTTGCACTGCTACTGCGCACGTCTGTTTCCACTGGCACAGTTTTTCAATCACAAATCTGTCAAAAGGACAAGCGCAAACATTTTTAAGCCTGACTCGAACTGAACGGTTAAGGTATTTACAAAAACTCTAAATAATGATCAGTTAAATTACTGTAGCCTCTACATAAAACTTTAAGGCAACAACATTTCAGTAAAAACCTGAACCGTTTACCTCGAGTACCGTATCCAGATGTGTATCATTATCTGGGTGAAACGGAGTGTGTCTATACGAGAACAGCTGGAAAAGCTCATCACAGTCTGGATGATCAGAACCAGTTTCTATGAGGAAGTGTTGATCATCTACTCCTACAGACTGGACCACATTGGTCTGGTCTAAGGGTATGGCCTGTGGGTGTGGTCTGTGGGCGGGGCACGTTGGGATCATCTGCTTGTACAGTCTGGACCACATTAGTCTAGCCCATGGGTGTGGCCGGGGGGGTGTGGTCTGTGGGCAGGGCATGTTGGGATAATCTGCTTGTACAGTCTGGACCACACTGGTCTTGTCTGTGGTGAAGCTGCAGCAAATTAAACAGTTTCAGAAACGTCCTCCACATGGGTCATGGCCAAGGAGCCTGGCCAGGTGTAGTGGACATTACACTTACAGGGCTGGTCAGTCTGAATATCTGTGTACATCATAAACTACATTACTGTGTGGCATTAAAATAATTCAGTGACATTTTTACCTCCTGCAAAGTTTTAGGTTTTGAAAGGTCTCAAAGGTAAAGTTTTTGCCATGTTGTTGCGATACTGTGTGTGTGTGTGTGTGTGTGTGTGTGTGAGGGTTTAAATGCTCCATCTGTCATATCTAAGACTTGCGTGTGGTCATGAATAAACAAGCCTGCAATCCAATGTTTGCTACAGAGTCTTATTTTAAATCTTTTTTTAAAGTTGCTGATTTTAAATAAAATATATACTTGTTATTAAAAGTAAAAGTAGAAGAGTTCATTTATAATCCCAGTTTGTTTTAGATTCACCCAAAACCAGTAGCAGACACAGACTTTTCCCATCCAGTCAGATAAAGAGCAGTGTAGAGCAGGAGCCTGTCACCTCTACTGTAGTCTCAGTCACACCGGTCTCACCAGTCTCACCAGTCTCACCAAGCAAGCTTTAGGTTCTTGAGTTTAAGGAAAATATTTGCTGATGAATGACGGTGTAAAACACCTGAAGATTCTTATGTGGTTTTCATAGACAGTCACATACATGAATATAACCAGACACACGTATATATCAGGGCTCCACATTAACACTTGTCTGGGTGTCACAATTACACCTGCTAACTTCCCTCCTGCCATACAGAGGGACCCTTCACCTGAATACTGACACTCCTGTTTTACAGCGGTACACTGCCGGATATTTATAGCGCTACCACGCTCAGCACAGTGTGAAGTATCGTTAGCCCACTGAGTTACTGAGCCTTTGTACATTCTTACTGTGTTTTGTGTACGACACTGCTCGTCTGTTTTTCTCTTCTCGTTTTTGCCCTCTGGATTTGTTTGCCTCTCTGACTGCCTGTTTGGATATTTGAACTTTGTGCCTGTTTTTTGACCTTGTTCTTGTTTTGTGATTTGGATAACTTGACACTAAGTAACTGGGACACCAAGTAACTAAAGTGTGCATGGCTCTGCCCGAAAAATTCGATTGCAACAGCGGATGTGTGCAAGGGCTTCCTCCGCCAATGTGAGGTATTTTTTCAAGATCAGCCTGACACTTACCGCCAGGACAGCACTAAATGCTGTTTAGTTACCAGGGATATTGCACCTTACCGATGCCTCCCCTGTTGTTTCAGCCCTAGCGGACTCTGGGTTAGCTGTTAACATTATTCATCATCGCCTGATCAAAGATCTACAACTTCCCACCACACCATGCACCGTTCCCCTGAAAAATATGGTCTGGATAACCAAGCCATCAGGGAAAGCCTCATCACTGACCAAAGACTCCCACACACCATGCGAATCAGACTAGTTCACACTGAAAAGATCACCCTGCTCACCACTTCCTCCCCCACTACTGGGCCTCAACCACAGTTCCCAAAGAACGTGGGCAGCAAAATCAGCCAATGGTCCCCTCACTGTCATAACCACTGCCAACAGCACTCTCTACACCCACCATGCTGCTCCACCTTAGTGGAAAGCCCAGACACCAGGAAAAGTGTACACATGCCTAAGGAATACCAAGACCAGGTTTTTTTGCAAGGAGCGCACCAAAAAAACCTATCCCCCCATCGCCCCTGGGACCACTCCTCCCAAAAACCATATTTACCCGTTGTCAGCCACTGAAACAGAAGCTATGGAGAAATATTTAGAGGAGGCTCTAGCAGCAGGTTTCATTTGTTCTTCCACGTCACCCACAGCATTTCTTCATTGTTGAAAAGAAAGATGGGGGACTACAACCTTGCATAGATCACATGTGTGCCACGTACTACAAAGATTACAGAAACACTGTTTATTTGTGAAAAGAGAAAAATGTGAGTACCATGGGCACAATCATGTTCCTGGGATATGTCATCAACCACAAGGGGGTACAAATGGACACTAGCAAAGTGAGAGCACTGGCCCACACCCACCAGCATTAAGGAACTCCAACGGTTCCTAGGCTTCTCAAACTTTCCCTGCCGATTTATTTGGGGCTACAGCACAGTGGCCGCCCCACTCACAACCCTACTAAAAGGAAAGCCTAAAAAACTCCAATGGTCCGACATCGCACAACAAACCAATTCACCACGGCCCCCATGCTTCACCACCCTGACCCATCCATCCCTTTTAGCATAGAAGTAGACACATCCTGCTGTGGAATTGTTGCAGTACCGTCGCAACATCACAGGGGCTCAGGAAAGATCCATCCCTGCGCCTTCTTCTCCTGAAAACATACCCCTGCAGAAACCAACTACGACATCGGGAACTGGGAGCTACTTTCTATAAAGAAGGCACAAGAGGAATGGAGGCACTGGCTTCAGGGGGTTAGCTTCCTAGGTGGAACCCAATCCAGAAGCCATACTACCACCCTCCATCATTGTCACCCCCATCCAATGGGACACTATGGAGGAAATCTGGCAGGCTCAGCAGGACGAGGAAGTCCCTCCAGAGTGGCCACCTTCATATTAATACGTCCCAATGACCCTCCACCACCGCGAACAACATAGGTGGAGTGAATTCATCCCATGGGCTGAGTACACCCAAAACTCCCTTAAACGAGCAGCATCAGGTCTCATTCCAGTGCGTTTTAGGCTTTCAACCACCACTGTTTCCTTGGTAAGGAGAACCCTCGAATGTCCCAACAGTGGACAACTGGTATCGGCGGAGAAGTGAAATTGTGAAAGCACCCATGTAAGCCTACAAAGAGCTGTACACATTAAACGGACCCAGGCCGAACGCTGACTGTGCCCTCATGTTGCATAGCGACCGGGAAAAAAGGTCTGGCTATCAACAAAAAATCTATGCCTCAGGCTTCTGTGTCGAAAATTAAGTGCCAGGTACATCGGCCCAATTAAAATATTTCATCAAATTAACCCAGTAACTTACAGATCAGAAGATGCCAGCCGACTATCACATAGCACTGCATCCTTTCATGTCTCCCCCCCCAACCCCCCCAACGCCTCCACCCATAGAAGTGGATTGTGCACCGGCATATCTGGTCCACACAATGTTGGACTCTTGTAGAAGTAGGGGCCAGTTGCAATACCTAGTCTTCTGGGAAGGGTATGGCCCTGAAGAAAGATCATGGGTAAGCACAAATGACATCCTTGACCCAGCAATCACCGCCGAATTTCACACCACCCAGACCCCCAGACACCTAGAGATGCTCCTAGAGAGGCGGTTCTGTCACAATTACACCTGCTAACCTCGCTCCTGTGCAACAGGAGGACCCTTCACCTGAATATTGACACTCCCATTTCACAGCAGTACACTTCTGGTTCACTTCTCAATATTTATAACACAACCACGCTTAGCACAGTGTGAAGTATGAGTTCCTGGGCCTTTATATATTCTTACTGTGTATGATTTCTGTTTTTGCTCTCAGTTTTGCTTCTCTGCCTGATTGGATATTTGAAATTTGTGCCTGTTTTTTGACCCTGCTCTTGTTTTGTGATTTGGATTACTTGCTTTTGGATTTTTTATTAAACAGAGTTGTTCCACACATGGATCCTGTCTCTCAATCCTTACACTGGGGCAAGTGGTTTAATTTTATACTAATGTCAAAAGTATCTGTGCATTTTTCCAACACTTCATAATAGCAGTTTTGCAGTGTAAATGCATTCATGCATTGGTAGTTGGTTTCCAGCCGTCTCACTTCACCACTGGAATCCACGCATTTTTAGAACTCTAAACACTTAGCATGTCTTACAGAACATCCCGCTGAACAACACGGTCCTGATTTAAAATGTTGACATTTTTAATCCCACAATTAAATGAACAATCGTAATATCAGTGTGTATAAATGGCTTTCCACCGAAGTTTTGAATGTGCGCGACATCTAACGGAAACATTCAGGGACCGAAGACATCACTTCCATACACACACGAATAACCACCGATTTTCTCAAAGGAAGTTATAGGAAGATCATTTTAAACACTTTGGTGTGGTAACAGTAATTCTGCTCCATTACACTACCTCGTCACCATGTGACGTTAGTCTGAATTGAAAACACACACACACACACACACACACACACAGGCTCAGTGTTCTTTTGGATGAGTGACATGATGTCCGAAGAGAAACGAGTGCATGTAACGGAAAAATAAAATAATATTAAGACCTATTATTTTGTGTTTGATCTCCACTTCACCTCAAAACATCACACACACACAACATTGTGTTACAATTCTGGGTTATAATTATGATCATAATATAATCATTAATTTGAGATAAATGTTGATTAGTCTGGACCTGCAGACACCCTGCTCGTATATAGAAGAGTGTGGACTTGCACTGGGAATGCTACAAGGTGTGCACTTTAATTCAGAAATGAATTGAGTGATGTCTGTAAAAAGGTAAAATATGAAGTTTAAAACACAGGAAATCGTTTGGGTACCATTCGTTTTTTTCAGCATTTAAAATGACTCACTGTAGCAAGGTCACTAACCAAACAAACAATATATACATTTCCAAAAACATAAAACATCACCCAGTAACAACACCATATTTACCATAGCAACACAGTGGACATCAGTGACCAGTCTTATCCTCCATCTGTATTCAGACAAATATTCTGCTGGATATTTTCCAGAGATTAATTTTTCATTTATTCAGGCACCAGAGGGCAGGAGAACCAGTCCTGACAAAGGCAGGGTTAAGGCTAAATTTGTCTGAATACAGCTAGGGTAGAACACAGTAAGTTAAAACTGTTAGTGCACTCTGTAAAAAGACAAGTACCATTACATTTATAATATTAATAATGTTAGTGATCAGTAGATTAAACTTTTACACACACACACACATACACACACACAGAGTGAGCAGAGAGGAATTCAACATGTTTTAGTGCAGCAATGGAAACCAAAACAGTCATAAAATAACAAGTGAACCTGAGTCTGTCTGTCTCTCTCTCTCTCTCTGGTGTGTGTGTGTGTGTGTGTGAGAGAGAGAGAGAGAGAGAAGGAAAAAGATAACAAAGGAAACAGAGAGAGTGACACTGAGACAAATGACTAGTGACACAGTAAGTAGAAAGACACAGAAAGAGACACAGAAAGAGAGACAGAGAAAGGGGGAGAGAGCGAAAGATGGGGAGAGAGCGAAAGATGGGGAGAGAGGGGGGGGGAGAGTTTATTTATGTATGTAAAGTGTATGAACCAGTCAGCAGCTCTGATTAACATGGTGTTAGTCATGTAGTGATAATCAGTGATATGACACACGAGCGCACTTCAGCACTAATCTTATTAACCTGGTTGTGTCCTATTCAGAAAGAAGGCAGCACCTATGTGCAGTGTTATATAAAAAGATGGGATAAAGTGAGGAGATGTTCTCTATAATATTGTGATGATTTTCACAGCAGAGAGAATATTCAGTATAGGTCTATCTATACTATATATAAAGTCACGCTGTAGGGAACACTGCTGCTGCAGCACAGCTTACACACCGGACACTTGCTCTCATGCCGGTCAGGCAGGAATGAAGCACAGCGAGTAAAAGCACTTCACTAATAAACAAAGAGTGGTTCAGTCTCCTTTTCTCTCACTCAAACTTTCAAGAGTTACAAATTCATGTCCAGATGGTATTTACTATTTATTTGACATAAATCAGCAGCATCCAGTGTGATGTGTGTATGAATTTAAACAGTATGGTGTTTAAGCCCCAAACACTACAATTCATTATTTACTGAATACCTGACATAAGCCTAATGTCCCTTCTAATCACTGATCAGGTGGGTGTGTTCTCGTACCTGTCTGTGAGGTGTATTCGGCTCCGACTCTCTCCGCCTGGCTCGTCCCAAGTGACAAGGCGACGGTGCAGGACTGTCCGTCGGTTGCCCACGCCCACTCCGCCTCGCTATCTCCCCCTCGGCCATGCCTCTAGGGTTCAGTCTAGGTCGCGTAGCTGGTTCCTCCAGGGGGCGGAGCTCCTCTGGCTCGTCGTCCGTAGTGCCGGAGGTGGTCGGCTCTGCCCCTAGTGGACGGTGCTGAAAGTCCCTGAGCTCCGCCTCTTTGTCAATGATGACCCACTCCTTGCTGTCAAAGTCCTCCTCCTCGGCCAGGGGCACGGATCGGATGAAGGCGTTGCTGTGTGCCTCGGATCCATCGTTGCGGCAGCGGTCACCGCGACATCCGTCGATGGACAGCATCTGGGCAGGCTGTGAGGAGTAAAGATGGCGAGACGGAGAGCCGAGAGCATCCATCCGTGACCTGAAGAACAATGATAAAAGTATGCATAATTGTTCAATTATTTATACCATGATAAACATTGTATTATTCCCTGAGCTGAATTAAGGATGATTTACAGGCCGAACCTCAGCACGAGCACAATGCTTATTTCAAACTGTTCTCAAGTTAAACACACCTGTATGTGATCACACCTTACCTGAGAGAGCGCATCTGTGCACTGGGAGATTCTGCCCCGCCCCCTCCTCTCTGTGGTGATACAGGACAAACAGCACGATTCCCCTCATCCTCCTGTGCATGTAACACACACACACACACCACTCTTTTACAGACATGCTGGCAACATTTCACACTTCTAACGCCGACCATAATGACATAATGCCTCACAATGACATTTAAATTACTGATAACTTTTTATCTTTACGTTATGAATCGCACGTCTTCACTGACATTTTCAACCTGTCACTGGGTCAGACCACTGTTCCCACGTCTGAAGACTACAACGAACGATTTCCGCCCTGTTGCACTTACCCCCAGTGTTATGAAATGCTTTGAGAAGCTGGTTCTGTCACCTCATAGCATGTCTCCCACCTACACTGGACCCACACCAGTTTGCCTACCACCCAAACAGGTCAACAGAGAATGCTATTTCCACTGCTATTCATCTAGCTCTCACCCACCTGGACAATAACAATACATACATTCGGATGTTGTCCATTGACTTCAGTGCCATTTTTAACACAGTCGTCACTAGTAAACTGACCTCTAAGCTCAGTGACCTGGGTATCTGCACATCCACTTGCAGTTGGATTATGGACTTCTTAACAAATCAACCTCAGTCTGTAAGTTTCGGTAATCACTTATCCTCAACCCTAATCCTGAACACCGACATCCCACAAGGCTGTGTGCTGAGCCCACTGCTCTACTCCCTGTTCAGGCATGACTGTGTTCCATGGCATAACTCCAACATCTTCATCAAATATGCAGATAATACCACAGTTGTTGGCCGAATCAGCAACAACGATGAATCGGCCTACAGGGAGGAGATCCAAAGCCTTTCAGCATGGTGTTCCATAAACAACCTCACCCTCAACGCCACAAAGAGCTCATGGTGGACTTCCGGAAATCTAACAGCAGCAGCAGTGAAAACCGCCCAACGCATCATCGTGCCATCGTGCCAGCTACTTGCCATTGAGTCTCTTCACCACAGTAGATGTCTGCGCAGAGCACACAAAATCATCAAGGACTCCTCCCACCTGAGTCATAAACTGTTCAACCTCCTTCCATCCAGGAGGAGATACAGGTCCATCTGCACCAGAACCAGCAGGTTTAGGGCCAGTTTTTTCCCCATAACCATATTTTTTTTTATTTACATATACTATATACTATCTGTAGGCATGGTGGCTTAGTGGTTAGCATGTTCGCCTCACACCTCCAGCGCCCTGGGTTTGAGTCTCGCTCCCGCTGTGTGGAGTTTGCATGTTTGCATGGGTGCTCTGGTTTCAACAATGTTTGCATGGGTGCTCTGGTTTCCTCCCACAGTCCAAATACATGCTACTAGGCTGACTGGAGTCTCTAAATTTGCCCATAGTGAGTGAGTGTGCGTGCCCTGCAATGGGTTGGCACTCTGTCCAGGGTGTATCCTGCCTTGATGCCCAATGACGCCTGAGATAGAGGCTCCCCGTGACCCGAGGGACAGACAATGAAATGAAAAATACTATCTGTATAAACACTGTATATTATCTCTGTTACTGATGTACATAATTTGCACAATTTATAATTATACTTTACACTTTATCTGCTGTCTTTACACACTTCTCTATGCACACTCTGACATAGCCTTATTTATTGTTGTACATATTTACATATTTATCTGCACTTGTGTATTTGCACAATTTCTACTATTTGCACTTATGTTAGATGCTAAACAGCATTTCGTTGCTCTGTACCTGTACTTTGCAATGACAAAGTTCTTTCTATCTATCCATCCATCCATCTATCTGTGACACAAGTCTGCACTGTGTGTGTGTGTGTGTTTATGCTACCTTTCCCAGACTGATTCTCAGCTTGTTGCGGTTGATGTCAGTGCTGTCCCACTCATCTCCATCTGGTGGCACTGGACTGTTCTCTGCAGCCACAGGTGCAGGATTGGGTGGAGCATTCTCCTGATCGCTCAGGTGTTCATCCTGCAGAACATCATCTGTGTTCTCTCTCTGCAGGTCCCCAGGGACTGGGCTCATGTTTAGCACTCTGTGGTGACAGATACTGGTCAGTCTTTCATGAACTCATATTCATTCACTGTTATTCATTACAACTTGCTTAAACTCTTTCTACTGACAGACCCACAACTTACAGTGACTGTGGAAAAGATGACTCCATAGTAGGTTTTATTTGAAATATTAGTTTAACGATTAGCTTGACTACATGTATTATTACAGTTTTAAAGCAGTATTTTGTGTGTGTGTGTGTGTACAGCCATACAGGCATGTGTGTTACCTGGCCATTGCTACAGTAGGCCGTGTGTGTTGCTGTGTGGACTGTGTATTTGTGGACAGCATTGACTCTGTGCTGCTCTTCTCCCAGTCATACAGCTCATTCTCTGTGATCATACGTGCCTTCATACTGTTCTCAAACACTGACATCAGCAGCTACACACACACACACAGAGAAACATTTTTGTCTATGGCAGGAGAAGACTGAAGATACAGAATCTAGTAAACTTGTGTGTGAGAGTAAATGAGAGATTGTATGATAGTGTGTGAGACAGGAGGGGGTACGTGTGTGTACCTGATAGTCAGGTTTAGTATAGTAGTCCAGGCTTAAGATGTGCTCAAGAAAGATGTTGAACTCAGATGGCATGTGCTTCAGCAGCATTCTGTGATCATAACGCTCCTTCACCTGACCCACTTGCTCCTGCACACGCACACACACACACACACACACACACACAATTACAACACACTGAACCATGTACCTGCAGCAGTATACACTTGTGTTGGCCATAGTGGTGCTCCATTCTGTTCTAAACAGTGTACATATTCCATTTGCACAGTATATGTGAGACTGTGTGTGTGTGTGGTGTGTGTGTGCGTGTGTGTGTGTGCACACAGTTCCAATACCTTGTCTTTGATCTTTCTCCAAGGCAACTGACCAACTGCAAACTCAACCAGCATGTAGAAGAGAGACCACAGGTCATCATGGCGGCCCATTTCCTGATGAAATGACATCACCGTCAGAACATTTCTGCCTTTGTCATATACACTATATTGCCAAAAGTTTTGGGACGTCTGCCTTTACATGCACATGAATGTAATATGGAGTTGTCCCACCCCTTTACAGCTATAACAGCTTCAACTCTTCTGGGAAGGCTGTCCACAAGGTTTAGGAGTGTGTTTATGGGAATGTTTGACCATTCCTCTAGAAGCACATTTGTGAGGTCAGGCACTGATGTTGGACAAGAAGGTCTGGCTCACAGTCTCCACTCTAATTCATCCCAAAGGTGTTCTATGGGGTTGAGGTCAGGACTCTGTGAAGTTCCTCCACACCAAAATCTCTCATCCATGTCTTTATGGACCTTGCTTTGGTCACTGGTGTGCAGTCATGTTGGAACAGGAAGGGGTCATCCCCAAACTGTTCCCACAAAGAGCATGAAATTGTCCAAAATGTCTTGGTATGAAGCTGAAGCATTAAGAGTTCCTTCCTTTCAGCCGTCCACTCCTCTAGAGTCCAGTGACGGCGTGCTTTACACCACTGCATCAGGCACTTTGCATCGCACTTGGTGAAGTATGGCTCCTCTGCCATAAAAAACCCGTTCCATGAAGCTCTCTACACACTGAGCTAATCTTGAGCTAATCTGAAGACCATGCGATGTCTGGAGGACTGTAGCTATTGACTCTGCAGAAAGTTGGCGACTTCTGTCCACTGTGGTCCTCAGCATGTTCTGACCCCGAT
>NC_080736.1:17467058-17494558 GCF_019097595.1 Hemibagrus wyckioides | reverse complement strand
TTCGTAGATCTCTCCGAATCCTCCACCACCAATCTTCTTCAGCTACACAACACACAGCAGGTATTATACACTCATCACTCACTAGTGTGCTGTATTTACGCCAAAAAGAAACCATGTGTTTTACTTCTGCTCTAAAATGATGGTTTCTTCTCCTTCTTCCTAAATGAGGAAGTGTGATATGTGTGAGTGTGTGTGTAACATGAGAAACACCAGACACACCTGGATATAACAGTAAAGCTAGGAAAGTGTGTGGATAAAAAGAAGGTGTCTGAAAGAGTCTGTCTAAACCATGATGCTGTAAATGTGTCCCAGTTTGGGTGTGGCTGGGTCCCAAATCAAACACCATCATCATACTAAATAGTGTTAAAAATAGTCCAGCAGGTCAGGTACATGCTCTGTAAACTCGTGTGTGTGTGTACCTGTACCTAACCTGAGGACTACTGTCCTGAATAGCATTTGATGTCTGTTCAGTGTACTGTGGTGTAGTAGCATGTCATTCAGGACATGAGTAATCAAGCTGCACTGTGATGATTAAACACTTGGCCAACTAAACACTACTGACTTTAATATTAGTGTGTTGTTTGGGACACAGCCCATGTGTATGTTTAGGGTGTAAATTAAAGAGAACAAACACTCACTCACTCACTCTCACACACACACACACACACACACACACAGTGACCTGGTTTTTACATTATTCCTCCTTCCTTCCTCGGCTAAGTGCTCCGGTCAGGAGAAGGCTGCCTATGCAGGAGGCATATCTGTGTTCCTGAGATAAAATCTGTCCTGCTGGCTTGTTATTTTTGGGTTCAAATAAAGATTCTGGTACTAATACCATGAATGGTCATAATAGTTTATAAAGAGTTTATGTAATGGTTATAATAGTTTATAATAAAGGGAAATTATACAGCAGTTTGTGGAGGCAGGCAGGATTTATGTTAGATGTCGAATTTCCAAACATTCTCAAAATCTGACCAGGACAGCTGAGGATGAAGAAAATGTCCGAGGACACTGAAATGTTTGTTGCTGTTAAAATGTTTCACAAACTCAGTAGGGGACAACAGACCAGTGCAGATCCTCACGTAAGCAGCTGAACTTTTGAGCTAGCTTTAAGGAGCTAAGTGACACTGATATCAGCCCTGTATTGCCAAATGTTTTGGGACACCCCTCCTCCAAATCACTGAGTTCAGGTGTTGTTTTTCATGACTGCACACCAGTGACCAAAGCAAGGTCCATAAAGACATGGATGAGTGAGTTTGGTGTGGAGGAACTTGACTGTCCTGCACAGAGTCCTGACCTCAACCCCATAGAACACCTTTGGGATGAATTAGAGGGGAGACATCAAAAGTTTTGGGACGTCTGCCTTTACATGCACATGAATGTAATATGGAGTTGTCCCGCCCTTTGCAGCTATAACAGATTCAACTCTTCTGGGAAGGCTTTCCACAAGGTTTAGGAGTGTGTTTATGGGAATTTTTGACCATTCCTCTAGAAGAGCATTTGTGAGGTCAGACACTGATGTTGGACGAGAAGGCCTGGCTCACAGTCATTCTAATTTAGAGAAGAGACATAACTAATGTAGTCTATTTAAAAACTAAAGAAACTGCTAACTTAGCTTCCTTAGACATTCATGTACTGGATTCAGTTCTATTAACCGGTGGAGCTAGTTATTTGACATTACATAGCAGACTTGATCATTCTTATACAACAATCTTGAATATTCTCCACATCCCAGACAGCAGTTAAGCCACCTGAAGACCTAAGGAAAACAATGCACTTGTCTGTGTCTGTGTGTGTGTGTGTGTCTAACCATACAACTACTGGTGAGAATCTACTGAGTAGTGCATTCTGGTTTGACTGCTGCTTTAAGAGAGAGAGTGTGTGTGTGTGTGTGTGTCTAACCATACAACTACTGGTGAGAATCTACTGAGTAGTGCATTGACTGCTGCTTTAAGAGAGAGAGTGTGTGTGTGTGTGCTCACCACTTCCCAGCGCTCCTTCACCATGCAGTTGGGAGGGAGGATGTCCTGCGTCTCTGTCGCTCCGTTCATGTTGTCGTTTTCCTGCAGTGCAGGAGCTAAACACTGCCACCCCGACAGCACACGGGCCGCCCCCAGTTTAAACGACCCATTAATCTGCACACACACACACACACACACACACACACACACACACACACATTAGAATTTACCCTGATTGAGCATAATTCTGTGTTAATGCTGTTAGTGTATGAAAGTGTGTGCGTGTGTGTGTGTGTGCGTGTGTGTGTGTGAAATGTTAAAGCAATAATTCAGCCATAACGAACACACACACAGTGTTTAAGCTCGACTGAGAGCTAAGATTAACGCAGGTAAGACATACCAGACATCACCTGAACTAAATCATCACAGATCACTCATCAGACTACATTTACATTATTTACAATACACTGCTGTGTAAAATGGTCAACTGGTCCAGTTCTACAGAGAAAAGTGACAGTGAGGGGATAAAAAGGGACACGTCATGCAAATCAGCACTATTATAGAACTCTAGTCCAGTGACACTCACAGGCAGCACCCTAATGTCTGTGCTGAGAGAGTGGTGAGGGTGTGGTAGGTGCTGCATTCCCTCCATCTTACCTGTGTGACCTCACAACTCACCTGTCCTCTGCCAGGAAATTTCTCTCTCTCACTCACTCACACACACACACACACACACAGTAACAGAATCACACTGGGACTAGTACTCAGAGCCATGCTCCACTTCATGCAGGGCCATGCACTCAGCATCAGCGCTAACCAACACAGGCCAGTCCAGCTGCTCCGTGCACATACACTCCTACAGGAAACGACATCATTACGCCTATATACCTACACACACACACACACACAATTCCTCCAACTCGGTCAGAAACATGCAAAACAGTGTTAGTGAGCAGTAGGATGCCTCCTGTTTACGTTCCTGTTCCTGGTGTTATGTTAGCTAGATATCAAACTGTTAGCATGGTGGAGAACACAGCTATCTCAGAAGAGTGAAGATGCTGAAGAGTTACCTCACATGTTCCTCAGACCGTTCTGTTTAGCACTAAAGTGACCCTGCTGCTTACATAAGGGCCCTGGTGTAGAGCACTGATATTCTGAGAAGTCTGCGAGGGGAATGCCGCATGGCGTGATGGTATTATATGGCGTACCGGGCGTTGCGTGGTGTAAAGCGGTAAGGAGGGTCAGTCATCCATTCGCTAGCTCCTGAAGGCAGAGAGGGAAGCTGCAGCAGCCACAGTGTGTGCTCAGACCTGGCAGCATTACGGGAGACGTGCGCTTTCAAAAAGAAACTCTCACCATCATGATTAATCTCTTCCCAAACCTCACAAACACCAGCCAACTAGTGGACGCCACTGCCCTCCTCTGACGGCCTACGAGCCAAACACACAAGAGAAGAGACGTGACACACACACCCGCGGTGTTAACACTCCTCCCTTCGCCGGACCACCCGGGGATCGCTCGCCGTCCCGCAGCCGAGAGGACGTACAAACGAGGTGAAAAGCAGAGGTCAAAGGTCATTTAAGCCAAAGAAACACAATACACACAGATACACATACAAAAACAAAGCAGCAACACACACAGCAAGAAGCGGGCATGCACAACACAACACAACACAACACAACACAAAAATAAATAAAAACACCAGAGGTCACTGTTCTTAAACTGAACACACAGTAAACAGAGTGCAAACACACACACACACACACAGGTGATACACAAAACCTACTAAACACTACATTACACAATCATTTACATTACGTTAATACAGCGTTCCACTCCGCATGCCTCACTTCCCCTGACCACTGAGAAGTGTCCACTCCCAGTATGTAGTGTGTGAGAGATTGTTCAGCAGGAACACACACACACACGCACACACACAGAGCTGGAGCAGATTCCTCAGAGGTTTACACACTCTCAGTGCAGTGTGAATAAAATGAGCAAACCCCTGAGCAGGGCACTTCAGGAGCCAGGAGTGTTGACCCTTGATTGTGATTAATATGAGCACATCTGACTGATGACCACTGCACTGGGAAGCACTCGCTCTTCACACCGTTCCATTCTGAAGCTGGACACAGCCGCCCATAAACACCAGCACACATCACATTAACACTTCAGTCCAGAAAACTCAAACCTCTCTGAAGATGTCCAGTTTCTGGTTTAATGGTGATTCACCGCACCACACACACACACACACACACACACACACACACACGTCCATCTAAAGGTCCTCACAGATCACACAACATCCATCACACATGGACACGAGCAGCAGTGTTGAACAAAGACCAAGTCAAACACACAGAGAGTAGGGGTCCGTATGTTAGAGCTGGTCAACATGGCGAGAGTCCAGGTCTCAGAGAGCTGGACACAATTTGTACTAGTGCATTCTGGGAAATCTGTGCTGCTGGAGTACAGTGATGTGATCAATCATCTAAACAAATTCATCTGAAATCAACAGAGTAACAGATCAACCCTTAAAAGGACCAAGGGGACCGGTCCAAGGGGACCAGACCAAAGAGACTGGAACAAGGGGACCGGACCAGGTGGACTGGACTAAAAGGTCCAGACCCAGGGGACCGGACCCAGGGCACCGGACCAAGGGGACCAGAACAAGGGCACCAGACCAAGGGGACTGGACCAGACCAAGGGGACTGGACCAACGGGAACGGACCAAGGGGAACGGACCAAGGGGAACGGACCGGACCAAGGGGACTGGACTGGACCAAGGGCACCGGACCAAGGGCACCGGACCAAGGGCACGTGGATGATGAGAAGTGTTAAGAACAGAAAGGGATTGTCCCTCTGTACCTGAGCTCACCTGGTAAATGGACTATAGCAGCTCGGTCCTTTCCATCTCGTGGGAATCTTCATTGGGGTGGTGACCATGAGCCGGCTCCCTCTGTACACAGACGTTCCTCAGACACGATCTGACCACCATCAACACTGTGTCAGGGTCAAAATCACATCTGGACTGTTTATTTAAAGACTACTGGACAATGAAGTATATCACAAGTCCTCAGAGTTTATTCATCAATAAAACTTATTTAACAAACATCACTCCTCATTATTCCCGAGTTTAATTCAGTGTGGCAGAGGAGAGTAAACACATCTGTCCTTCAGATTATTCAGGTTTAAAATGACATGTTTTCAGAGGTTTATAAAGTGAAGTGTTAATAATTCTTTCACACCAAGATGTAGCTAAGCTAACTCAACCCTGACGTCTGCTTAAAGCCACCTTCACAATACACCTCTCCTTATGCTCTTTTCTATCACACTCAACAACAAACAATATTATACACAGCAGTATATTTACCCTGGATCCAGACAGTACACAGAGCCGAAATGAAAAGGGGGAGATTTTAAAATGTCTGTGAAATAAAGGCCATATTAATGTGTTGTGAGGTAAACCGCGTCCTTCTGCGTTTATCCGCACTGCAGCTCAGATGCGCGCGCTTCCCGCCTTCAGCCGCCAGAAGGCGCCAAAATCACGGATCCACGCCGAACAGACTACATGGTTGCCAGTTTCTACAAGACTCCCCCAGAAAGGCTGACGCGGTTTTATTTAACTGTGCCGCGAAGCGGTCGCCCAACCTGGCAACCTCGAGCCACCACATCTCTCAATCACACCTAGCAATGTTCTTTTTTTCCCCTCATCTAATGTCACACACAGAATCACACTTGAAAATGATGACATAACTGAACACACTCCTGATTTTTATTTCATTATCTCACATAAAGAGGAGCGAGCTTCTCCATCATCACACCGCTCCCAGTTAAAGCTGCTGTATAACACAAGCAGTCAGTGTGGAGACATGTCACATCTCCCTGTGTGATCCTTTACCATTATCACTCAAAAAACAGAGAAATGTTGATAATAATGAAGAATAAGGTTAATGTTATCAGACAAGCTAGGTAACATTGTATACCGTGCCTGAGGATTAAAGGTTAAATCGCAAATCGCCAAAGAATGAAAATGCAGATTCTCACCTGCTCATGGTCAGTTCACTGGGATCCAGCGGAGAGTGGTCACTTTAACTCACTCCGTGTGCAGGTTTTTATTTAGCGCCATCATAATGAAGGATACTCACTCTCCCTGCACCAGCAGCGCGCGCACGCACGCACGCACATGCACACGCATGGGGGGGTAGTTGGGGGGGGACCCTCAGGATCCGCCTTTTGTGCTGAGCGCGACAATTTCGTCGAAAGCCCCGCCCCTAAAGTCGTGCTGTATTCCAGCGCTCGTGAAGGAATTTTGTGACGCAGGCGGACCGGAAGCAGTTTCTGAAATATTTCAGTCATGTGGTTTTAAAATATTTACAGAATCCATTTGAACTGTTTTATTCGTCCCAAATATCATATCTAAACCTTTACTTTCATTAAAATGTACAAGATCAATATAGATGAATATGTCCTCTCACCATCCCTATAAGCCTGGGATCAGTAGCATTAGCTAACATGGCTAGTCCTAGCTTGCATTAGTCATGTGAGTGGGATCTGAGTATCTGTTGATCCACATTCTCGTTTTAAACCTGATTTATAACAGACACGTCAGAACATAACAGTACCTAACCTCTGTTTCCTCATTGTTTACACGAGTCCATGAAGGTTCTGTGGATCATGTAGTCTGGTCATCTCTGTTCTGATTGGTCTAAAGCTCTGGAGGTGATTTTCACAAACTGAGCAAATACACAGGCGGTGCACCGGAATGTCACACAAACCTTCTCACACACGGATTATATTAAACATATTCATCTTTTATTGTAATACAATGACAAGTGAATATAAAGTGTTCATTTAATCCCTTCTTATACACAAAGTAAATACTGTTTCAGCGGGTCAGTGCGCACACACACACACACACACGCCCAGTCTAATCCAATGTCACACCCATGAGTAGATAATGCAGTAAGCATTTATAGACATCATTTGAATAAAGCTCATTTAAAGAAAGTTTATCTTTCCGCTTATGAGGAAGTGAAAACTGGATTCGAGAAGGTCCTGTTCTCTGTTGCCTCTTCCTCAAGGTCATCAGTGCTGAGGTCCATCTCTGTTTCAAACATGCGCTGTAGGAGGCCATCCATGGTCCTGTACCCTGCAGAACATAAACATACAATCACTGACACACACACACACACACACACACACACACACGGAACATGGAAGATGTGTGTTACTTGTTGAGCTGATCTTGAAAATGATGGTGGGTTTGACTTTGGCTCCTTCAGCAGGGCCGAGATCGTTTTCCTGGGTTTCCATTGCATCCACCAGGTTATTATCTGCATGCTTCCTAAACACACAGCAACAACAACAACAAAGCAATAATCTGGGAGTTAATACTGAAAATGTCTTTGGAAAACTACCTTTACATTCCCAGCAGTGATGAATGCCTGGATTTGAGACACAGCCCTGCAGTGAACACTTACTGTTCCACACACAGACACAGTTCCTCAATCTTCTTCTCCAGCGCTGTCTGCAGCTCACTTTTCTCCACCATGTACTCGATGAAGAACGCCTCCAGAATAAATGCCACGAAGATACTATGGGGGGTGGGGGTTTGATAAGATTGGGAGAGGGCCCAGTTTAAAAACACTCTAAAGTGCCTAACATCATTAGAGGTGATGACATCATCCTGAATCTTACTTGATGATGATGATGACTACCACGATGTGGAAGAGGATGAAGAATATCCGTGCTGAAACATGAGTGACAGCGGTGAAGCCTCCAGCCAGAAGTGGGGGCGGAGTCAAGGACAAAGTGAACACACAACATGCTAGATGAATTACACAATGCAAAAAATAATAACTATTTCCTGACTTCTGATCCATTACAATAAACTAGGTGTTCTGTGTGCTGGTGCAGAGAGCATTTACAGCAGACTTCTTTCGGTGTGTTTATTTGAGGATATCGTGCCACTGGTTGACGACAGTGAGCTCCAGCAGCAGGATGAAGGATGACACCACGTCATTGAAGTTGTTTTTGCAGTAGTTGTTCCTGGCGAAGGCCGAGCCGTTCAGCAGGACGTTCCCACAGAAATGATGCGCGGGATTGTCCGAATCATCACCAAAATAATGAACCTTCCCTTTAAACAGCTCCATCCCTACCATCGCAAAGATATAATACACCACCTGCAGGAAGAGAGCAAGGGAGTGAGAGTGAAGGAGAGAGTGTGAGGGAGAGAGAGTGAGGGACAGAGAGTGAGGGAGAGTGAGGGACAGAGAGTGAGGGACAGAGAGTGAGGGAGAGTGAGGGACAGAGAGTGAGGGAGAGTGAGGGAAAATGAGGGGGGGGGAGTGAGGGAGAGAGTGAGGGACAGAGAGTGAGGGAAAATGAGAGGGGGGGGAGTGAGGGAGAAAGTGAGGGACAGAGAGTGACGGAGAGTGAGGGAAAATGAGGGGGGGGGAGTGAGGGAGAGAGTGAGGGACAGAGAGTGAGGGACAGAGAGTGAGGGAGAGTGAGGGAAAATGAGAGGGGGGGAGTGAGGGAGAAAGTGAGGGACAGAGAGTGAGGGACAGTTTAGCCCTTGCACTGCTGCTGATCAGGGTGTATGTGATTTGTGACGTAGCCCGTGACTAACAGTGAATGACCCGCACCAGAATGAGCTGCCCGAATGTCAGCATGGGAGCACCGATCTTAATCAGAGTGTTAATGATCGCACGGAACCTGCCGGACACACACACACACACACACACACACACTTTTTAAGAAACTTAAACAGTAAAAAGTCTAATAAAACAATTAACATGAGAGATGAAAGTTTTTCTGTAAAATAAAATGGAAATTACGGTTATTATTACACAACAAATACCAGGGTACACACACACACACACACACATACAGACACACACACACACACATACAGACACACACACACACACATACAGACACACACACACATACAGACACACACACACACACATACAGACACACACACACACACACATACAGACACACACACACACACATACAGACACACACACACACACATACAGACACACACACACACACACACACATACAGACACACACACACACACACACATACAGACACACACACACACACATACAGACACACACACACGCACACATACAGACACACACATACAGACACACACACACACATACAGACACACACACACACATACAGACACACACATACAGACACACACACACACACACACAGACACACACACACACACATACAGACACACACACACACACACACACACACACAGACACACACACACACACACAGACACACACACATACAGACACACACACACACACACACACACACACAGACACACACAGACACACACACACACACACAGACACACACAGACACACACACATACAGACACACACACACACACATACAGACACACACATACAGACACACACACACACATACAGACACACACACACACACACATAGACAGACACACACACACAGACACACACACACACACACATAGACAGACACACACACACAGACAGACACACACACACACACACAGACACAGACAGACACACAGACACACACATACAGACACACACACAGACAGACACACAGACAGACACACAGACAGACACACAGACAGACACATACAGACACACACACAGACACACACATACAGAGACACACAGACACACACATACAGAGACACACACAGACACACACATACAGAGACACACAGACACACACATACAGACACACACACAGACAGACACACAGACACACACATACAGAGACACACAGACACACACATACAGACACACACACACACACATACAGACACACACACAGACAGACACACAGACACACACAGACACACACATACAGAGACACACAGACACACACATACAGAGACACACAGACACACACATACAGACACACACACACACACACATACAGACACACACACAGACACACACATACAGAGACACACAGACACACACATACAGACACACACACAGACAGACACACAGACACACACAGACACACACATACAGACACACACAGACAGACACACAGACACACACATACAGACACACACACACACACATACAGACACACACACAGAGACACACAGACACACACATACAGAGACACACAGACACACACATACAGACACACACACACACATACAGACACACACACAGACACACACATACAGAGACACACAGACACACACATACAGACACACACACAGAGACACACAGACACACACAGACACACACATACAGACACACACACAGACAGACACACAGACACACACAGACACACACATACAGACACACACACAGACAGACACACACATACAGACACACACACACACACAGACAGACACACAGACACACACAGACACACACATACAGACACACACACAGACAGACACACAGACACACACATACAGAGACACACAGACAGACACATACAGACACACACACACACACACAGACACACACAGACACCTGGGAATGGTGTCGACGACGCGGATGAGCCTGAGCACTCTGAGGATGAAGACGATGTCAAGAATCTGACGGCTCGTATAACCTCCAGCTACAGCAACAAAGAAAAACCATAAAACCATTAAGATTAAAATAGGGATAAAATAGTAACTTATTTTATCTTTATATTTATATATATACATAATTAATAAATTCAATATATTATACTGAATTGAAAAAAAATTATTTAATTACTACACCACCATCACACCATCACTACACCACCATCACACCATCACTACAGCACCATCACTACACCATCACACCATCACTACACCATCATCACACCATCACTACACCACCATCACACCATCACTACACCACCATCACTACAGCACCATCACACCATCACTACACCACCATCACACCATCACTACAGCACCATCACTACACCATCACACCATCACTACACCACCATCACACCATCACTACAGCACCATCACTACACCATCACACCATCACTACAGCACCATCACTACAGCACCATCACACCATCACTACAGCACCATCACACCATCACTACAGCACCATCACTACAGCACCATCACTACACCATCATCACACCATCACTATACCATCACTACACCATCATCACACCATCACTACACCACCATCACACCATCACTACACCACCATCACACCATCACTACACCATCATCACACCATCACTACACCACCATCACACCATCACTACAGCACCATCACTACACCATCACACCATCACTACACCATCATCACACCATCACTACAGCACCATCACTACAGCACCATCACACCATCACTACAGCACCATCACACCATCACTACAGCACCATCACTACACCACCATCACACCATCACTACAGCACCATCACTACACCATCACACCATCACTACACCATCATCACACCATCACTACAGCACCATCACTACACCATCACAACACCACCATCACACCATCACTACAGCACCATCACTACACCATCACACCATCACTACAGCACCATCACACCATCACTACAGCACCATCACACCATCACTACAGCACCATCACTACAGCACCATCACTACACCATCATCACACCATCACTATACCATCACTACACCATCACACCATCACTACACCACCATCACACCATCACTACACCACCATCACACCATCACTACACCATCATCACACCATCACTACACCATCATCACACCATCACTATACCATCACTACACCATCATCACACCATCACTACACCACCATCACACCATCACTACACCACCATCACACCATCACTACACCATCATCACACCATCACTACACCATCATCACACCATCACTATACCATCACTACACCATCATCACACCACCATCACACCATCACTACACCACCATCACACCATCACTACACCACCATCACACCATCACTACAGCACCATCACTACACCATCACACCATCACTACACCATCATCACACCATCACTACAGCACCATCACTACAGCACCATCACACCATCACTACAGCACCATCACACCATCACTACAGCACCATCACTACACCACCATCACTACACCATCATCACACCATCACTATACCATCACTACACCATCATCACACCATCATCACACCATCACTACACCACCATCACACCATCACTACACCATCATCACACCATCACTACACCATCATCACACCATCACTACACCACCATCACACCATCACTACAGCACCATCACACCATCACTACACCACCATCACTACACCATCATCACACCATCACTACAGCACCATCACACCATCACTACACCACCATCACTACAGCACCATCACACCATCACTACAGCACCATCACACCATCACTACAGCACCATCACACCATCACTACAGTACCATCACACCATCACTACAGTACCATCACACCATCACTACACCAACATCACTACAGCACCATCACACCATCACTACACCACCATCACACCATCACTACACCACCATCACTACAGCACCATCACACCATCACTACAGCACCATCACACCATCACTACAGCACCATCACACCATCACTACAGTACCATCACACCATCACTACAGTACCATCACACCATCACTACACCAACATCACTACAGCACCATCACACCATCACTACAGCACCATCACACCATCACTTCAGCACCATCACACCATCACTACACCACCATCACTACACCACCATCACTACACCATCACCACACCATCACTACACCACCATCACACCATCACTACACCATCACCACACCATCACTACACCACCATCACACCATCACTACACCACCATCACTACAGCACCATCACACCATCACTACAGCACCATCACACCATCACTACAGCACCATCACACCATCACTACAGTACCATCACACCATCACTACACCAACATCACTACAGCACCATCACACCATCACTACAGCACCATCACACCATCACTACACCACCATCACACCATCACTACACCACCATCACTACAGCACCATCACTACAGCACCATCACTACAGCACCATCACTACAGCACCATCACACCATCACTACAGCACCATCACACCATCACTACAGTACCATCACACCATCACTACAGTACCATCACACCATCACTACACCAACATCACTACAGCACCATCACACCATCACTACAGCACCATCACACCATCACTTCAGCACCATCACACCATCACTACACCACCATCACTACACCACCATCACACCATCACTACACCATCATCACACCATCACTACACCACCATCACACCATCACTACAGCACCATCACACCATCACTACACCACCATCACTACACCACCATCACTACACCATCACCACACCATCACTACAGCACCATCACACCATCACTACACCACCATCACTACAGCACCATCACACCATCACTACAGCACCATCACACCATCACTACAGTACCATCACACCATCACTACAGTACCATCACACCATCACTACACCAACATCACTACAGCACCATCACACCATCACTACAGCACCATCACACCATCACTACACCACCATCACACCATCACTACACCACCATCACTACAGCACCATCACACCATCACTACAGCACCATCACACCATCACTACACCACCATCACACCATCACTACACCACCATCACTACAGCACCATCACACCATCACTACAGCACCATCACACCATCACTACAGTACCATCACACCATCACTACAGCACCATCACACCATCACTACAGCACCATCACACCATCACTACAGTACCATCACACCATCACTACACCACCATCACTACAGCACCATCACACCATCACTACACCACCATCACACCATCACTACACCACCATCACACCATCACTACACCACCATCACTACAGCACCATCACACCAGCACCATCACACCATCACACCAGCACCATCACACCATCACTACACCACCATCACACCATCACTACAGCACCATCACTACAGCACCATCACACCATCACTACAGCACCATCACACCATCACACCATCACTACAGCACCATCACACCATCACACCATCACTACAGCACCATCACACCATCACTACAGTACCATCACACCATCACTACAGTACCATCACACCATCACTACACCAACATCACTACAGCACCATCACACCATCACTACAGCACCATCACACCATCACTACACCACCATCACACCATCACTACACCACCATCACTACAGCACCATCACACCATCACTACAGCACCATCACACCATCACTACAGCACCATCACACCATCACTACAGTACCATCACACCATCACTACAGCACCATCACACCATCACTACAGTACCATCACACCATCACTACACCACCATCACACCATCACTACAGCACCATCACACCATCACTACACCACCATCACACCATCACTACACCACCATCACACCATCACTACACCACCATCACTACAGCACCATCACACCAGCACCATCACACCATCACTACACCACCATCACACCATCACTACACCACCATCACACCATCACTACAGCACCATCACTACAGCACCATCACTACACCACCATCACACCATCACTACAGCACCATCACACCATCACTACACCACCATCACACCATCACTACACCACCATCACTACACCACCACACCACCATCACTACACCACCATCACTACACCATCACTACACCACCATCACACCATCACTACAGCACCATCACACCATCACTACAGCACCATCACACCAGAACTACACCACCATCACTACACCACCATCACTACACCATCACTACAGCACCATCACACCATCACTACAGCACCATCACTACACCACCATCACACCATCACTACACCACCATCACTACAGCACCATCACACCATCACTACACCACCATCACTACAGCACCATCACACCATCACTACAGCACCATCACACCATCACACCATCACTACAGCACCATCACTACACCACCAACACTACAGCACCATCACACCACCACCATCACTACAGCACCATAGCACCATCACACCAGCACGTTAAACTGGTGGCTATAAGCTCCTAGTATGTTAGCTACATTAGCCCCAGAGCTGCAGTGTAAACTTGATGAAGTGAACTACACACTGACTTCTACACACTGACCTCTACACACTGACTAATCTAGTGCACTTCATTCCAGCATTCATTTGGGGGGTACTGGGGGTTTAATGTGTGTGTGTGTGTGTGTACGTGTGTGTGTGTGTACAGGATTTTAAGGCAGAGTTGATGATGGTCGCCAGCAGAGCAGAGACAATGATGATCGTGTCAAACCTGAGAAACAGGGAAGATAGGGTTAGAGTAATATTAAAAACATTTAAATTCTCTCTCAAACACAAACACAAACACACACTCACACAGTATATGGTCTGAGATGCAGCCATGCAGTTGTCATGGTAACCAGGAAAGCTTTGCAAAAAACAACCAATAAAGATATTTGGCCAGATTATAAATTTGATATTATGAGATGGTTGTCATGGTAACCAGTAATGTATATAAACAGTGGTGGGCCGTCAGGGCCAGTAAGTCCTTCTCTGCTGGCCTAAACAGCAGTGATCTGAATCACTGACTTGCATGTTAATATATTTAATATATTTTTCCATGAATGTGTATTAAATTCAGTAGTGTATATTTATGATAATAGTATTTATCCAATCATATTTCAGACAGTGGATGACATCATGTGTCGCCAGGGTGAAAGAAATCTGCCTTAAGGCCTTCAGAATCAATAGTGCAGGCGCCCGGAGCTTAAAATAAGTGGCAATGAAACTGTTCCATTAACCAATCAGATTTCGAGTTGGTGTCACTGGGGTCATCTAGCAGGCATACGATTGTGTCAGCAATTTCACGTCTTTTGATTGGATAATTGGAGTAGTCAGAGGCAGGGAACCGCACAAACTAAATAAAATATATATATTTTAACTCACACTGGCTGACAGAGGAGAAGAAATCGATTTGGTCACGGACATCCTTACAAATGGATTTTCAAGGTGGACTGTAATAAAATGGACTATTCCTTGTGAGGTGTGAAATACTTTAGACTAATTTCTTTTTTACTTTGCTGTTTAATGGTTGATTAGTATCTATTGTCGTGGCGTCATAATGATGGTATAGAGGTGGATTAATTCAGGAAGGACACCAGTGAAAGCCTAGGTGTGAAATGCACAGCCTGCCACTATATATAAACACACAAATAGACACACACACACACACCAGTTCCAGAATTGGTGTTTGGCGAAGAAGGTGTGTGGCTCGAAGGTGTAGAGCTTGAGTAAAATCTCCAGGATGTAGAGCGTGAGGAAGATCCACTCAGCCACGGAGACGGCCGGGTTCTCCTCGTCCAGACCAATAAACACCGCATTAATCAGGATGATCACATCATACACATACACAAACATCCTGAAACACACACACACATTTAAACTGGACCACGGAGACAAACAACTGGCTTGCTCTGTGTGTATGTGTGTGTGTGTTACCTGTGCTGGACCATACTGTGGATCAGTTTACTGAAGGTGGACTGATAAAAAGCAGGGATCCAGCGGTCCAGTGGGTGTGTGTGAGATTTCATCGTGATCACATGAATATTCAACAAATCAGCCAACTGCACAAACACCATCTTCCCTACAACACACACACACACACACACGCTTGTACTACTTCATTTTTATCTGAGTAATAGTCCAATAGTGTGTGTGTGTGTGTGTGTGTCTGACCGACATGTCCAGTGTTCTGAGGGTCACACACACTCCACAGCAGCTCTCGGTGTGCGTTGCTGATGTCAGGCTGGACGAGACGCACTAACTGTTTCCAGCGTGTTTGACTGACACGTGGTTCTCTCTCGGCCCCGCCCACTTCTTGCAGCAGAGAAAAAGCATGACACAACTTCTGCCTTTTCGCTCTCACCAGCTGCCGTACCTCCTCCTGCATGTACACACACACACACACACAGGGGGACTGTTAGGGCACCAAAACTGATTAGTGTAATGTTATAGTTCCAGTAATGCTATTATTATTATTATTATCATCATCATCATCATCATTCACATACCTTCAGATATTTTTTGTAGTTGTTGTAGACGACAGCCAGGAACACTGACATGAAGGTATAGGTGTTGATGACGATGTAGAGGATGAAGAAGATGGCGAAGAATGAGCTGTAGTTGTACGCCGGCATCCTTCACGAAGAATGAGAGAGAAGTTACACCCTCACTCAAGACAGAGATAGAAATTAGCATGGACACAACCTGGACAGAGATTAGCATGGACACAGTGTGGACAGAGATTAGCATGGACACAACCTGGACAGAGATCAACATGGACACAATCTGGACAGAGATCAACATGGACACAACCTGAACAGAGATTAGCATGGACACAATCTGGACAGAGATCAACATGGACACAATCTGGACAGAGATTAGGATGGACATAGGACTGAACTCACATGACGTCAGGGCTGTTAGCCGTGGTCACTAAAACATACAGATCAAAAACTATCTCCAGGTAATCAGTGAAATACGGAGCGCCATCTATAGTTTTAAGATTCCTAAAAAAGAGAACAGATTAATAAAGCATGTGTGTGTGTGTGTGTGTGTGTACGTGTGTGTGTATAGGTATGATGTATAGAAGGAGTCTCCAGTGTGTGTGTGTGTGTGTGTGTGTGTTCACCGTTTGCCCAGCAGTTTCAGAGCCATGAGTGAAAACATCAACACACTGAAAATGAAGAAGAAAAACACCACCAGGATCTGAGGGAGTGCGTTACGGATACTCCTGAAGGCCCTGCGCAGCTACACACACACACACACACACACACACAGCAGGACTTAAATAACAATATACATTTACACAGTCAAGGAAAAACTGACAAAAAATTAACAATTATATTATGCAAAATAAGCTTGTGTGTGTGTGGGTGTGTGTTACCTGTCGTCCCTCTGTGATGTTTATGAGCAGGAGAGGCCTCAATACTCTGGACCATCTCACAGCAGAGCGCCCACACAATCTCAGAACACCATACACACACAGATCCACCACACACAACTTATACACACACACACACACACACACACACACACAATAATAAGGTTTTACAGTAATAAAACAGAATACTATTAGACACCATTAAACACTGCGTTTGAGAATATTAGTAGAGTAGTAGGTTTTAGGACCAAACAAATTCATTGCCACATAAACACACACCACACACACACACGCACCACATACACACACACACACCACACACACACCACATATTCAGTCAGCTTGTGAATCAGAGTTATAATCGGTCAGCATGTGTGAACTGGTGCAGTGAGTTATGGATTACACACCCTGTTGACTGTGTGTGTGGTGTGTGCCTGTATGTGGTGTGTGTGCGTGTACATACATACCTCTGATTCACATGCTGACTGATTCCGACTCTGATTCACATGCTGACTGATTCCGACTCTGATTCACATGCTGACTGATTCCGACTCTGATTCACATGCTGACTGATTCCGACTCTGATTCACATGCTGACTGATTCCGACTCTGATTCACATGCTGACTGATTCCGACTCTGATTCACATGCTGACTGATTCCGACTCTGATTCACATGCTGACTGATTCCGACTCTGATTCACATGCTGACTGATTCCGACTCTGATTCACATGCTGACTGATTCCGACTCTCATTCACATGCTGACTGATTCCGACTCTCATTCACATGCTGACTGATTCCGACTCTCATTCACATGCTGACTGATTCCGACTCTCATTCACATGCTGACTGATTCCGACTCTCATTCACATGCTGACTGATTCCGACTCTCATTCACATGCTGACTGATTCCGACTCTCATTCACATGCTGACTGATTCCGACTCTCATTCACATGCTGACTGATTCCGACTCTCATTCACATGCTGACTGATTCCGACTCTCATTCACATGCTGACTGATTCCGACTCTCATTCACATGCTGACTGATTCCGACTCTCATTCACATGCTGACTGATTCCGACTCTCATTCACATGCTGACTGATTCCGACTCTCATTCACATGCTGACTCTGTCTAAAGGTGAACAGGACAAATTTCCTGTCTATCTCACAGTGAAAGTGTTGAATGGGTGAAAGCTGAGGTTAAAATGTAATCTTCATCACCCCAACACACACACACACACACACTCAGCACTTCCTCTGAAGCATAAAGCTAACTGACACAGTTTTGTTTCTCAGAGGCATGGTTTGTGTATGCGTGCGTGCGTGTGTGTGTCTGTGTGTATAATTAAACAGACATGTGGAGAAGAGTGTTCACATGAAGGAAAACAAAGGGATTTGAAGGAGATGAAGAAGCTGAAGGAGTGGCATTACCGTGATGGTGATGATGATGCAGATGTTTTTAGGATCTCTGATGAAAACACGACGGGGAATTACCTTAGCATAATGAACCAATCGAGCAGAAAACACCATCAGGCAGAGGAGCTCTATTACTGAGGTGGCCTGGGGGAACCAAACACACACACACACACACATACAGTGGGGGGGGGGGGCAGAAAGAGCGAGACAGCGAGACAGCGAGAGAGAGAGAGAGAGAGAAAGAGAGAGAGAGAGAGAGAGTTATCTTTATTCTGATGAAAGAATCAGATGAATAAATTAAATGTTCTAAATGAATATAAATCAAATTTTGAAATGATTCTGGATAAAAATGATTCAGACTGAACCTTTATGATTCTGTCCTGATTGTAACTGAATGTGATTCTGATTGTAATTGATTATCGATCATTTAGATTGATATTTCTGATTCAGTTGGAGTTTGATCGATTCAGATTCGAATCATTCTGTTCTGAACAGAAGTTCATCTGATTCATATCTTAACTTTTGGATTAAATTCAGTCAGAAATAAATCTGACTCTCAGTGCTACTGATGCTGACTGATTCAGATTCAGACATGGTGATAAAGGCAGAAACTAATAGCCACTGAACCTAAATTACACAAAACCTGACAAGTGTGTGTGTGTGTTACTGACCCACAGGGGCAGAGGGACGAGAGCAGGCTCCTCAAACAGTGCAAGCGACAAATCCACCATGATGAAGACGTACACACACACACGCAACAGCCAGTGATTATACAACAGGTACAGCCTACACACACACACACACAAAAGAATGCTGCAGATCTTGCATTGTGCCACCTTTACACACACACAGCAGTAGGTTGTGTAGTTGTGTAGTTACCGCACTGCCTGTGGTGTCGTGTCAAACATGATGTTCCTGTTGTGCTGAGCATCTGATACATACACTGCAGCCAGGTTTAACCTCTGAAAACGCGCGCGCGCGCACACACACACACACACAGCAGTAATATAGTGATAATGAGTTACAGATGATATTGCACTGCACTAGAGTCTGAGTTTTTTTTTTTTTTTTTTTAATCACAATAATGAACAGATTATCACTCTTGTGATATATCGGTAGGCAAGTATTGAAGTACACACACACACACACACACACACAACATCGTCACAGTGAGACACACGGTAACATCGTCAGTGAGAAACGGCAGTGTCCAGGCTGAGAGGAGTGGAGGTCAGTAATATCGCGGTGTGTGTGGTATATCGAGGCCGGTTCTGGGTTTTTCTTACGTGATCTCCGGTATCGGGGTTTTGTCTGTCTCTCTGCGCTCCGTCTGTCTCTCCGCTGGTCCTGTCTTTCTCTCCTTTCTCTTGTTCAGCCATCTTCCCTGTTTTTCATCAACAGAACTCCACTTTTCCTCTCCGCCTTTCCTCTTTTTTCCCCCTTCTTTTTCTTTTCCTCCTCCTCTGCAGGAAATTCAGCGCTCGTGACTTCCACACCGGATTCCTTCTCTCACTTTTACACACACACACATGCGCGCGCGCGCGCACACACACACACCACAAACTTTTAAGGAAAATCTCACATTTGCATATCAGGGGGGAAAATCAGTGTGTGTGTTGTGTGATGTGCAGCGCCTCCTCATAGTGTGTGTGTGTGTGTGTGGATCCGGTGAGTTGGACTCGCGCAGTCTGACCGTCATGTGACAGAGCGGAGCGGAAATAGCGGCGCGCGCACTGGGCTCAGGTTTACAGGAGTAAACTCCACACATTCTTCATCACATCATTACTCTTCATCATCCTCAAACTTCTGTGTGTTTTTATTTATTTTACTTTTAATAACAACAACCACTCGCCCGGGTGTGATCCTGCCCCCCGGAGCATTAATCAGTGTGTATTACACCTCATCCACTCACTAGAGCAGATTTCACAGGTCAGCATGTTAATTAGTGACCTAACTGACTACATGACTCAGAGTCAGAATCGAAACACTGAACCGACTCTTTTGAATCACACAGTTTCTACGCCAATTATTAAACCTTCTGTTTTCAGATTCTCACAAAATATCCGTCACATTAGCGCTGATGCTAGGCTAGGCTAGGCTAACGTTTGCTGTGCTGCTGAATTTACTGAAATGATGTTTTTTTTTGTTTGTTTTTGTTTTTACAATAAAGATGTCTTTGACAAAAAGATTCAGAGTTGAAACTCTTTAATGTGCATCAGGTGATCAGTGTAACACTTGATTCAGTCTGTTTATTCTGTTCATCATCGTCTCTGTCCAAAAATCTTAAAGCTGTGTTCAGGTGTAGAAAGAATCCCGTAACTTTAAATAGCAAAATGCAACACAAGTAAGCTTTATAAATCAAATAAAATCATTCTCACACACACACAGTGCACAAAGGTTAACCTGGTTAGCCCAGATCACCAGCTGAGTTTAGTTTTGGTGTTTAAATATTAAATGAAGTTAAAGTGTCTCTGCTGAGTGTGATGCACTGCTAGAGATGAATAATAAATCCCACTGCAGCAGTAAAACACTACAAAGTGCACTGAACATGTTCCAGGAGCACTGCACCTCATTACTGCTGACTGTAAGTGTGTGTCTGACGGTGGGTTATGACATCATCATCATCAGCCTCATTTGCATATCGTACACAGCCTAAAAGATAGTGATGAAAATCTAACAGAAGATGAAAGCACAGAGAAGATCACAGATGCCATCAGGCTGCAGGACGATGCAGAGGTCAGCTCTCTGCATGAATAAGCACCAAGTCCACACTGAACTGAGAGAGGGGCAATCAAGCTCAAAGGTCACTCCTCATGAAGGTAAAAGGCACTTCCAAGTACAATGCAGAAGAGATATAAAGCACACAGACACACGGATTACATTCTGATTGTTGGAGGTTTGATACACGCCCACGCGATGAGGCCTCAAAGTGAAACTAAAGGAACAGAGGCTAATATACTAACATTACTGATGACTTCGGGGTTTATTTCTCCAGATTATTTCAGTCACCACTCACCATCGCACACTCAGCAGCAGAGTCAAACCTAGCAGCATGAACTGATTCACTGTCTGATTCCGATTCATTTTCTAGCTGATTCTGAATTCTTTTCACCATTTCTTTTTCTGAATCAACCGAACTGGATTTTTTACTAAGACTGGTGACAGATTCTGACTGAGATACTGATTTATTCAGAATTCAAATGACTGATTCTCTCATTTCTTACACTGTATCAGATTCAGGTTGATTCAGATTGATTCATATTAATTGAGATTGATTCGTATTAATTCAGATTCAGACTGATTCAGATTTAAGCTGATTGAGACTCATAGACCCTCAGGGGCAGATGTATGGATTAAAGGAGTTTTGGGCGTGGTGGATTTGCTCTGATGGAGGAAAACGCCCCGATGTGCCATATGGCGTTGGGTTCGAGGCTGTGGGCGGAGTCCGCATGCCGGTACAGCACCATGTCCTTGCCGTTTCCCCTCATACACGTGGTGGCGTCCAGCAGGTCGGCGACACGGGAAGACGTGTTCCCTGGGAACAGCATGGCGGGCGTGCAGCACTCGGTGGCCGGAGATACGGCGTACAGCTGCGGGGAGACGCGCCTCAGCTCCAACAGGTAGTGACGCCCTATAAGCTCCGCCCCAGCCATGATGTAGACCACCAGGAAGAGGAAGAGTGGCACAGAGAAGGGCAGAGTGAATCGAGTGCAGAAGGCCAGGAACAGAAGACTCATCGACGAGCCGAACACGCCCAGCCCCACCCACTCCAGGATCCGGTACGGCTCCGGGTTCCAGTATCGCTGCAGCCGTTCGGGATGATAAAGTTTAACGTACAGCGAGTGCGAAAGGAACCTGCGGCCAAGTAAATCACGGAGCACAGAGAAGAAGTCAGTGCAGGGCAGAGCGTCGTCCTCCAGCACCACCAGATTCCTCGGCTTCATCACCTCCGTGCTCTGACGCAGACACCACACGTAATCTCTCTTCTCCTTCTCAAACACGTTCACGTCCTGGTTCGAGCCCTTCCCCTGCCTCACCACGCGGAACCGCTTCTCCACCAGCGCCGCGTCCTCGTTCCCCTCTAAACCACTTTCCACGTCACACACCAGCACGGCCGCGCACGGCGCCCTGCCACACCCCCGCAGGAGGATGTCCAACTGCCGCATCACCTGCAGAAGGTAGTGATACTGCACTCCGTCGTTCCTGCGCGCCGTCACCACCGTCACCAGAAGCTCCGGTCCCTCAGACACGTCCCCCTGCACGGCTCCGCCCGCCACCATGTCCCTCCAGTAAGCGAGAGCCTCCTGCCCCTCCTCATAGCTCCGCCTCAGGGCCTCTTCACTCCTCTGCTCCAGGTACCAGGACTTCAGGAAGTAGTAGGAGTAAAGGCAGCGGTGGCAACACAGGGGCAGGAACACGCCGAAAGTCAGCACACACACGACCACTGCCCGGGTCACGTGACTCCACCAGCGCGTATGCCGTAGCGCCACGCATCTCCATCGACGCATCGGTGTGATCCGTGCTCTGTAACACACACACACACACACACACACACAGGGTCTATAATACAGAAGAATCAGTCGCGTCTCTTCTCTTACTCTCTCTTTTTTTCTGAGTGTGTGTAAACAGTGTAATTATGTTCCGCTCACCACACCTCCCGGTCACTGCAGCTCTGACGTCACCCCCGGCGCTTATTTGCGTCGTCACGGAACAATGGATTCGTCCAATCAGAAGTAACCATCGCGTATTCAACAATATCCGTAAAAACGTTTATAAATATTAAAGTGCCCAGCTAAGTGAAGTCCACTCTGTGTGGTTAGAGTGGACAGTGTTGTTGTGATACCGGCAGAGTCCGTGCGGTCAGCTCGGTCAGTCTAACACACAGTAACATCTCTCCGGAAACAAAGGGTTTCGGCTCTGTATATCACTCAACAACATCAGCTGACCTGGAGCTCCAGCTTCTAAAGATTTTCTAGTCAAAATCCGTCTTAAAAATCAGATAAAAATATTCTACACACACACACACACACACACACACACAGCTTCTCTTTTAGAAACACTTCCGGGTCAGGACGGCCGCCAGAGGGTGCGCGTGACACATGTTCGGAACATTAAAGTATACAAAAATAATAAATTACAAACAACGAGATAAACACAGATTTTACACAACACACTGTTTTACACTCAGTATTATTGTTTATTTTATATTAAGAATTAATAATAAGTGTGTCTGTGTATATGCACTGTGTGTGTGCGTGCGTGTGTGTGTGTGTGTATATGCACTGTGTGTGTGCGTGCGTGTGTGTGTGTGTGTATGCACTGTGTGTGTGTGTGTGTGTGTATGCACTGTGTGTGTGTATGTGTGTATGCATTGTGTGTGTGTGTATGTGTGTATGCACTGTGTGTGTGTATGTGTGTATGCACTGTGTGTGTGTATGTGTGTATGCATTGTGTGTGTGTGTATGTGTGTATGCACTGTGTGTGTGTATGTGTGTATGCATTGTGTGTGTGTGTATATGCACTGTGTGTGTGTATGCACTGTGTGTGTGTGTGTATATGCACTGTGTGTGTGCGTGCGTGTGTGTATGCACTGTGTGTGTGTGTGTATGCACTGTGTGTGTGTATGCACTGTGTGTGTGTATGTGTGTATGCACTGTGTGTGTGTGTATGTGTGTATGCACTGTGTGTGTGTATGCACTGTGTGTGTGTGTATGTGTGTATGCACTGTGTGTGTGTATGCACTGTGTGTGTGTGTGTGTATGCACTGTGTGGGTGTATGTGTGTGTGTATGCACTGTGTGTGTGTGTATGTGTGTATGCACTGTGTGTGTGTATGCACTGTGTGTGTGTGTATGTGTGTATGCACTGTGTGTGTGTGTATGTGTGTATGCACTGTGTGTGTGTATGCACTGTGTGTGTGTGTGTGTATGCACTGTGTGTGTGTGTGTGTGTGTGTGTGTATGCACTGTGTGTGTGTGTGTATGCACTGTGTGTGTGTATGCACTGTGTGTGTGTATGTGTGTATGCACTGTGTGTGTATGCACTGTGTGTGTGTGTATGTGTGTATGCACTGTGTGTGTGTGTATGTGTGTATGCACTGTGTGTGTGTATGCACTGTGTGTGTGTATGTGTGTATGCACTGTGTGTGTGTATGCACTGTGTGTGTGTGTATGTGTGTATGCACTGTGTGTGTGTGTATGTGTGTATGCACTGTGTGTGTGTATGCACTGTGTGTGTGTGTATGTGTGTATGCACTGTGTGTGTGTGTATGTGTGTATGCACTGTGTGTGTGTATGCACTGTGTGTGTGTGTATGTGTGTATGCACTGTGTGTGTGTATGCACTGTGTGTGTGTGTATGTGTGTATGCACTGTGTGTGTGTGTATGTGTGTATGCACTGTGTGTGTGTATGCACTGTGTGTGTGTGTGTGTATGCACTGTGTGTGTGTGTATGCACTGTGTGTGTGTATGCACTGTGTGTGTGTGTATGTGTGTATGCACTGTGTGTGTGTGTGTGTGTGTATGCACTGTGTGTGTGTGTATGTGTGTATGCACTGTGTGTGTATGCACTGTGTGTGTGTGTGTGTATGCACTGTGTGTGTGTATGCACTGTGTGTGTGTATGCACTGTGTGTGTGTGTGTGTGTATGCACTGTGTGTGTGTGTATGCACTGTGTGTGTGTGTATGTGTGTATGCACTGTGTGTGTGTATGCACTGTGTGTGTGTGTATGTGTGTATGCACTGTGTGTGTATGTGTGTATGCACTGTGTGTGTGTATGCACTGTGTGTGTGTGTATGTGTGTATGCACTGTGTGTGTGTGTGTGTGTGTATGCACTGTGTGTGTGTATGCACTGTGTGTGTGTGTGTGTATGCACTGTGTGTGTGTGTATGCACTGTGTGTGTGTGTATGTGTGTATGCACTGTGTGTGTGTATGCACTGTGTGTGTGTGTATGTGTGTATGCACTGTGTGTGTGTATGCACTGTGTGTGTGTGTGTATGCACTGTGTGTGCGTGTATGTGTGTATGCACTGTGTGTGTGTGTGTATGTGTGTATGCACTGTGTGTGTGTATGCACTGTGTGTGTGTATGTGTGTATGCACTGTGTGTGTGTATGCACTGTGTGTGTGTGTATGTGTGTATGCACTGTGTGTGTGTATGCACTGTGTGTGTGTGTATGCACTGTGTGTGTGTGTATGTGTGTATGCACTGTGTGTGTGTGTGTGTGTATGCACTGTGTGTGTGTGTGTGTGTGTATGCACTGTGTGTGTGTATGCACTGTGTGTGTGTGTGTGTATGCACTGTGTGTGTGTGTATGCACTGTGTGTGTGTGTATGTGTGTATGCACTGTGTGTGTGTATGCACTGTGTGTGTGTGTATGCACTGTGTGTGTGTGTATGTGTGTATGCACTGTGTGTGTGTATGCACTGTGTGTGTGTGTGTGTGTGTATGCACTGTGTGTGTGTATGTGTGTGTGTATGTGTACTCAAGATCTGTGAAGATGATGCACGCAAAGTCTTCAGCAAACAGAAGATAAGGAAAACCAAAGGCCCAGACGGTGTCTTTCCAGCCTGCCTCAGAGCCTGTGCTGTTCAGCTATCATCCATCTTCACATTGACCTTCAACAGATCACTGGAAGATCAACAGTCCCTTCTTGCTTCAAATGCTCAACCATCCCTGATCACAGGACTAAATGACTACAGACCTGTTGCTTTAATGTATGTGGTCAGGAAGTCATTTGAGAGGCTGGTGTTGGCCTACTTGAACAACATCACTGGACCCTTGCTGGACCCCCTGCAGTTTGCTTACTGAGCAAACGGGTCTGTGGATGATGATCAACATGGAACTGCACTACATCCGCCAACATCTGGATAAACCAGGGACTTATGCAAGGATCCTGTTTGTGGACTTCAGCTCCACTTTCAACACCATCATCCCAGATACCCTCCTGGATAAACTGACACAGCTCTCTGTGCCCACCTCCATCTGTCAGTGGATCACCAGCTTACTAACAGACAGGCAGCAGCTAGTGAGGCTGGGAAAACTCACATCCAACACCCGCACCATCAGCACTGGAGCTCCTCAGGGCTGCATTCTCTCCCCACTGCTTTTCTCTCTCTACAC
>NC_080736.1:17437058-17447058 GCF_019097595.1 Hemibagrus wyckioides | reverse complement strand
ACACAACCCTGAGATCCTCAACTTCATCTCCTTATAACAACACAACCCTGAGATCCTCAACTTCATCCCCTTATAACAACACAACCCTGAGATCCTCAACTTCATCCCCTTATAACAACACAACCCTGAGATCCTCAACTTCATCTCCTTATAACACAACCCTGAGATCCTCAACTTCATCCCCTTATAACAACACAACCCTGAGATCCTCAACTTCATCTCCTTATAACACAACCCTGAGATCCTCAACTTCATCTCCTTATAACAACACCACCCTGAGATCTTACAGGAACATAATCATATTTAATAATCGACAACACACACTACATCTACATTCATAACACACACACTGTTTATTACACAAATATCTGAACCTACACTACTATCTGCATTCATAATACAGAAACACACACACACACAAACACATACACAGACACATGAACACACACACACACATTTTCTGGTAAGGTGTGTAATTCTGGTTTTTCCACAAGCCACTGTTGAAACACACACACTCTCCTGTCTAGTTAAAAAGTTAAAATAGCAGACTCACACACATACTCTCTCATACACCCACAGACTCACACACACACACACACCTATAGACTCATACACAGACTCACACATACAAGTTGATCCTCAACTTCATCTCCTTATAACAACACAACCCTGAGATCCTCAACTTCATCCCCTTATAACAACACAACCCTGAGATCCTCAACTTCATCTCCTTATAACAACACAACCCTGAGATCCTCAACTTCATCTCCTTATAACAACACAACCCTGAGATCCTCAACTTCATCCCCTTATAACAACACAACCCTGAGATCCTCAACTTCATCTCCTTATAACAACACAACCCTGAGATCCTCAACTTCATCTCCTTATAACACAACCCTGAGATCCTCAACTTCATCTCCTTGTAACAACACAACGCTGAGATCCTCAACTTCATCTCCTTATAACAACACAACCCTGAGATCCTCAACTTCATCTCCTTATAACAACACAACCCTGAGATCCTCAACTTCATCTCCTTATAACAACAAACCCCGAGATCCTCAACTTCATCTCCTTATAACACAACCCTGAGATCCTCAACTTCATCTCCTTATAACAACACAACCCTGAGATCCTCAACTTCATCTCCTTATAACAACACAACCCTGAGATCCTCAACTTCATCTCCTTATAACACAACCCTGAGATCCTCAACATCATCTCCTTATAACACAACCCTGAGATCCTCAACATCATCTCCTTATAACACAACCCTGAGATCCTCAACTTCATCTCCTTATAACAACACAACCCTGAGATCCTCAACTTCATCTCCTTATAACAACACAACCCTGAGATCCTCAACTTCATCTCCTTATAACAACACAACCCTGAGATCCTCAACTTCATCTCCTTATAACAACACAACCCTGAGATCCTCAACTTCATCTCCTTATAACACAACCCTGAGATCCTCAACATCATCTCCTTATAACACAACCCTGAGATCCTCAACTTCATCTCCTTATAACACAACCCTGAGATCCTCAACTTCATCTCCTTATAACAACACCACCCTGAGATCCTCAACTTCATCTCCTTATAACACAACCCTGAGATCCTCAACTTCATCCCCTTATAACAACACAACCCTGAGATCCTCAACTTCATCACCTTATAACAACACAACCCTGAGATCCTCAACTTCATATCCTTATAACACAACCCTGAGATCCTCAACTTCATCTCCTTATAACAACACCACCCTGAGATCCTCAACATCATCTCCTTATAACAACACAACCCTGAGATCCTCAACATCATCTCCTTATAACACAACCCTGAGATCCTCAACTTCATCTCCTTATAACACAACCCTGAGATCCTCAACTTCATCTCCTTATAACAACACCACCCTGAGATCCTCAACTTCATCCCCTTATAACAACACAACCCTGAGATCCTCAACTTCATCTCCTTATAACAACACCACCCTGAGATCCTCAACTTCATCCCCTTATAACAACACAACCCTGAGATCCTCAACTTCATCTCCTTATAACAACACCACCCTGAGATCCTCAACTTCATCCCCTTATAACAACACAACCCTGAGATCCTCAACTTCATCTCCTTATAACAACACAACCCTGAGATCCTCAACTTCATCTCCTTATAACACAACCCTGAGATCCTCAACTTCATCCCCTTATAACAACACAACCCTGAGATCCTCAACTTCATCTCCTTATAACAACACAACCCTGAGATCCTCAACTTCATCCCCTTATAACAACACAACCCTGAGATCCTCAACATCATCTCCTTATAACAACACAACCCTGAGATCCTCAACTTCATCTCCTTATAACACAACCCTGAGATCCTCAACTTCATCTCCTTATAACAACACAACCCTGAGATCCTCAACTTCATCCCCTTATAACAACACAACCCTGAGATCCTCAACATCATCTCCTTATAACAACACAACCCTGAGATCCTCAACTTCATCTCCTTATAACAACACAACCCTGGGATCCTCAACTTCATCCCCTTATAACAACACAACCCTGAGATCCTCAACTTCATCTCCTTATAACACAACCCTGAGATCCTCAACTTCATCTCCTTATAACAACACAACCCTGAGATCCTCAACTTCATCCCCTTATAACAACACAACCCTGAGATCCTCAACTTCATCTCCTTATAACACAACCCTGAGATCCTCAACTTCATCCCCTTATAACAACACAACCCTGAGATCCTCAACTTCATCTCCTTATAACACAACCCTGAGATCCTCAACTTCATCTCCTTATAACAACACCACCCTGAGATCTTACAGGAACATAATCATATTTAATAATCGACAACACACACTACATCTACATTCATAACACACACACTGTTTATTACACAAATATCTGAACCTACACTACTATCTGCATTCATAATACAGAAACACACACACACACAAACACATACACAGACACATGAACACACACACACACATTTTCTGGTAAGGTGTGTAATTCTGGTTTTTCCACAAGCCACTGTTGAAACACACACACTCTCCTGTCTAGTTAAAAAAGTTAAAATAGCAGACTCACACACATACTCTCTCATACACCCACAGACTCACACACACACACACACCTATAGACTCATACACAGACTCACACATACAAGTTGATCCTCAACTTCATCTCCTTATAACAACACAACCCTGAGATCCTCAACTTCATCCCCTTATAACAACACAACCCTGAGATCCTCAACTTCATCTCCTTATAACAACACAACCCTGAGATCCTCAACTTCATCTCCTTATAACAACACAACCCTGAGATCCTCAACTTCATCTCCTTATAACAACACAACCCTGAGATCCTCAACTTCATCTCCTTATAACAACACAACCCTGAGATCCTCAACTTCATCTCCTTATAACAACACAACCCTGAGATCCTCAACTTCATCTCCTTATAACAACACAACCCTGAGATCCTCAACTTCATCTCCTTATAACAACACCACCCTGAGGTCCTCAGCTTCATCTCCTTATAACAACACAACCCTGAGATCCTCAACATCATCTCCTTATAACACAACCCTGAGATCCTCAACTTCATCTCCTTATAACAACACCACCCTGAGATCCTCAACTTCATCTCCTTATAACATCACCACCCTGAGATCCTCAACTTCATCTCCTTATAACAACACAACCCTGAGATCCTCAACTTCATCTCCTTATAACACAACCCTGAGATCCTCAACTTCATCTCCTTATAACAACACAACCCTGAGATCCTCAACTTCATCTCCTTATAACACAACCCTGAGATCCTCAACTTCATCTCCTTATAACACAACCCTGAGATCCTCAACTTCATCTCCTTATAACACAACCCTGAGATCCTCAACTTCATCTCCTTATAACACAACCCTGAGATCCTCAACATCATCTCCTTATAACAACACCACCCTGAGATCTTACAGGAACATAATCATATTTAATAATCGACAACACACACTACATCTACATTCATAACACACACACTGTTTATTACACAAATATCTGAACCTACACTACTATCTGCATTCATAATACAGAAACACACACACACACACAAACACATACACAGACACATGAACATACACAGACACATGAACACACACACACACATTTTCTGGTAAGGTGTGTAATTCTGGTTTTTCCACAAGCCACTGTTGAAACACACACACTCTCCTGTCTAGTTAAAAAAGTTAAAATAGCAGACTCACACACATACTCTCTCATACACCCACAGACTCACACACACACACACACCTATAGACTCATACACAGACTCACTCTCACACACACACACACACACAGCATGGCGAGTGTTAGGATGCTCCCGAGTGGAATGTCGATCTGTTCCTCCGTCCCTGACCTTCTCTTCCTACCTGAACTTGTGAGATCATTTTTAATTTACTTTCTTCTACATAGATAGGAGAAATTGTGTGTGTGTGTGTAATGCTGCTATTTTATGCTACTAGTATGACTGATAATGGGTGTTGGTGTGCTGAAGGTGTAGTGTGGAGGTGTTGGAGGTGCAGTGTGGAGGTGTTGGAGGTGTAGTGTGGAGGTGATGGAGGTGCAGCATGGAGGTGTTGGAGGTGCAGTGTGGAGGTGTTGGAGGTGCAGTGTGGAGGTGTTGGAGGTGTTGGAGGTGCAGTGTGGAGGTGTTGGTGGTGCAGTGTGGAGGTGTTGGAGGTGCAGTGTGGAGGTGTTGGTGGTGCAGTGTGGAGGTGTTGTAGGTGCAGTGTGGAGGTGTTGGAGGTGCAGTGTGGAGGTGTTGGTGGTGCAGTGTGGAGGTGTTGGTGGTGCAGTGTGGAGGTGTTGGTGGTGTAGTGTGGAGGTGTTGGAGGTGCAGTGTGGAGGTGTTGGTGGTGCAGTGTGGAGGTGTTGGAGGTGCAGTGTGGAGGTGTTGGAGGTGCAGTGTGGAGGTTATGGAGGTGCAGTGTGGAGGTGTTGGAGGTGTAGTGTGGAGGTGATGGAGGTGCAGTGTGGAGGTGTTGGTGGTGCAGTGTGGAGGTGTTGGTGGTGTAGTGTGGAGGTGTTGGTGGTGCAGTGTGGAGGTGTTGGAGGTGTTGGAGGTGCAGTGTGGAGGTGTTGGTGGTGTAGTGTGGAGGTGTAGTGTGGAGGTGTTGGAGGTGCATTGTGGAGGTGTTGGAGGTGTAGTGTGGAGGTGTTGGTGGTGCAGTGTGGAGGTGCAGTGTGGAGGTGTTGGAGGTGTAGTGTGGAGGTGTTGGAGGTGTATTGTGGAGGTGTTGGAGGTGCAGTATGGAGGTGTTGGTGGTGCAGTGTGGAGGTGTTGGAGGTGCAGTGTGGAGGTGTTGGTGGTGCAGTGTGGAGGTGTTGGAGGTGCAGTGTGGAGGTGTTGGTGGTGTAGTGTTGTGGAGGTGTAGTGTGGAGGTGTTGGAGGTGCATTGTGGAGGTGTAGTGTGGAGGTGTTGGAGGTGTAGTGTGGAGGTGTTGGTGGTGCATTGTGGAGGTGCATTGTGGAGGTGTTGGAGGTGTAGTGTGGAGGTGTTGGAGGTGTAGTGTGGAGGTGTTGGAGGTGTAGTGTGGAGGTGTTGGAGGTGCATTGTGGAGGTGCAGTGTGGAGGTGTTGGTGGTGTAGTGTGGAGGTGTTGGAGGTGCAGTATGGAGGTGTTGGTGGTGCAGTGTGGAGGTGTTGGAGGTGCAGTGTGGAGGTGTTGGTGGTGCAGTGTGGAGGTGTTGGAGGTGTTGGAGGTGCAGTGTGGAGGTGTTGGAGGTGCATTGTGGAGGTGTTGGAGGTGCAGTATGGAGGTGTTGGTGGTGCAGTGTGGAGGTGTTGGAGGTGCAGTGTGGAGGTGTTGGTGGTGCAGTGTGGAGGTGTTGGAGGTGCAGTGTGGAGGTGTTGGTGGTGTAGTGTGGAGGTGTTGGTGGTGCAGTGTGGAGGTGTTGGAGGTGTTGGAGGTGCAGTGTGGAGGTGTTGGTGGTGTAGTGTGGAGGTGTAGTGTGGAGGTGTTGGAGGTGTAGTGTGGAGGTGTTGGTGGTGCAGTGTGGAGGTGTTGGAGGTGCAGTGTGGAGGTGTTGGAGGTGCAATGTGGAGGTGTTGGAGGTGCATTGTGGAGGTGTAGTGTGGAGGTGTTGGAGGTGTAGTGTGGAGGTGTTGGAGGTGTAGTGTGGAGGTGTTGGTGGTGTAGTGTGGAGGTGTAGTGTGGAGGTGTTGGAGGTGTAGTGTGGAGGTGTTGGTGGTGCAGTGTGGAGGTGTTGGAGGTGTTGGAGGTGCAGTGTGGAGGTGTTGGAGGTGCATTGTGGAGGTGTAGTGTGGAGGTGTTGGAGGTGTAGTGTGGAGGTGTTGGTGGTGTAGTGTGGAGGTGTTGGTGGTGCAGTGTGGAGGTGTTGGAGGTGTTGGAGGTGCAGTGTGGAGGTGTTGGAGGTGCATTGTGGAGGTGTAGTGTGGAGGTGTTGGAGGTGTAGTGTGGAGGTGTTGGTGGTGCATTGTGGAGGTGCAGTGTGGAGGTGTTAGAGGTGTAGTGTGGAGGCGTTGGAGGTGCAGTGTGGAGGTGTTGGAGGTGCAGTGTGGAGGTGTTGGAGGTGCATTGTGGAGGTGTAGTGTGGAGGTGTTGGAGGTGTAGTGTGGAGGTGTTGGTGGTGCATTGTGGAGGTGCAGTGTGGAGGTGTTGGAGGTGTAGTGTGGAGGCGTTGGAGGTGCAGTGTGGAGGTGTTGGTGGTGCAGTGTGGAGGTGTTGGAGGTGCAGTGTGGAGGTGTTGGAGGTGCAGTGTGGAGGTGTTGGAGGTGTTGGTGGTGCAGTGTGGAGGTGTTGGAGGTGTTGGTGGTGCAGTATGGAGGTGTTGGAGGTGTTGGTGGTGCAGTGTGGAGGTGTTGGAGGTGTTGGTGGTGCAGTGTGGAGGTGTTGGTGGTGCAGTGTGGAGGTGTTGGAGGTGTTGGTGGTGCAGTGTGGAGGTGTTGGAGGTGTTGGAGGTGCAGTGTGGAGGTGTTGGAGGTGTTGGTGGTGCAGTGTGGAGGTGTTGGAGGTGCAGTGTGGAGGTGTTGGAGGTGTTGGTGGTGCAGTGTGGAGGTGTTGGAGGTGCAGTGTGGAGGTGTTGGAGGTGTTGGAGGTGCAGTGTGGAAGTGTTGGAGGTGTTGGTGGTGCAGTGTGGAGGTGTTGGAGGTGTTGGAGGTGCATTGTGGAGGTGTTGGTGGTGCAGTGTGGAGGTGTTGGAGGTGTTGGTGGTGCAGTGTGGAGGTGTTGGAGGTGTTGGTGGTGCAGTGTGGAGGTGTTGGTGTTGCAGTGTGGAGGTGTTGGAGGCGCAGTGTGGAGGTGTTGGAGGCGCAGTGTGGAGGTGTTGGAGGTGCAGTGTGGAGGTGTTGGTGGTGCAGTGTGGAGGTGTTGGAGGTGCAGTGTGGAGGTGTTGGTGGTGTAGTGTGGAGGTGTTGGTGGTGCAGTGTGGAGGTGTTGGAGGTGTTGGAGGTGCAGTGTGGAGGTGTTGGTGGAGCAGTGTGGAGGTGTTGGAGGTGTTGGTGGTGCAGTGTGGAGGTGTTGGTGGAGCAGTGTGGAGGTGTTGGAGGTGCAGTGTGGAGGTGTTGGAGGTGCAGTGTGGAGGTGTTGGTGGTGTAGTGTGGAGGTGTTGGTGGTGCAGTGTGGAGGTGTTGGAGGTGTTGGAGGTGCAGTGTGGAGGTGTTGGTGGTGCAGTGTGGAGGTGTTGGAGGTGTTGGTGGTGCAGTGTGGAGGTGTTGGTGGAGCAGTGTGGAGGTGTTGGAGGTGTTGGTGGTGCAGTGTGGAGGTGTTGGAGGTGTTGGTGGTGCAGTGTGCAGTGAGCACTCCCCCTGCTCAGGGTTGTGGTGGATCCGGAGCGTGTCCCAGGAACACTGCAAACTGGGAATTCTCTCCACACTGGACTCCAGCGCTGGACACTGCTATCCTACCTGCTGCTTTCAGAAACACACACACTCTATACTGTGTATCATGTAGTGCTCATGTCCTGTCCTGTCCTGTCCTGTGTGTGTGTGTGTGTGTGTGTGTGTGTGTGTGTGTGTGTGTGTGTGCAGGTATTCGGTGCTGCAGTGTGGATTTTAGTGGCGTGTACTAAAGTGGTTCCTGCTAACCCTCAGGCGTACGTCATGACTGTGTCTTTGTTCTGCTTCATCTCCACCTTCATCTGGATGGTGATGTTCCTGTGTGGAGCTCACCACAACCAAAGCTCCTGGGTCACTGCAGTGAGTTCTCTCACACACACACACACACACACACACACACACACACTTCACTATCGACTGCATGACTTCTCTGGATGTTCTACTGTATAATTTGAAAGCTCACTTTGATTAGTAATAAATCCCACAATGCAGTGCAGCATAAATAAATAAAACCAAATACGACACACTGAGATCCATCACTTCCACATGGAGCTACATCTCCACACACCACTGAGCTCAGACACAACACACTCCATCACTGCGCTGTGTAGGAGTCTGTGTGTAGGTCATGGTGTATCTGTGTGTGTGTGTGTGTATGTCATGGTGTATCTGTTTGTGTGTGTGTGTGTGTGTAGGTCATGGTGTATCTGTGTGTGTGTGTGTGTAGGTCATGGTGTATCTGTGTGTGTGTGTAGGACATGGTGTATCTGTGTGTGTGTGTGTGTGTGTGTGTGTGTGTGTAGGACATGGTGTATCTGTGTGTGTGTGTGTAGGTCATGGTGTATCTGTGTGTGTGTGTGTGTATGTCATGGTGTATCTGTTTGTGTGTGTGTGTGTGTGTAGGTCATGGTGTATCTGTGTGTGTGTGTGTGTAGGACATGGTGTATCTGTGTGTGTGTGTGTGTGTGTGTGTGTGTGTGTAGGACATGGTGTATCTGTGTGTGTGTGTGTAGGTCATGGTGTATCTGTGTGTGTGTGTGTGTGTGTGTGTGTAGGACATGGTGTATCTGTGTGTGTGTGTGTGTGTAGGACATGGTGTATCTGTGTGTGTGTGTGTGTAGGACATGGTGTATCTGTGTGTGTGTGTGTGTAGGACATGGTGTATCTGTGTGTGTGTGTGTGTAGGACATGGTGTATCTGTGTGTGTGTGTGTGTGTGTGTGTGTGTGTGTGTAGGACATGGTGTATCTGTGTGTGTGTGTGTGTGTAGGACATGGTGTATCTGTGTGTGTGTGTGTGTGTGTAGGCCATGGTGTATCTGTGTGTGTGTGTGTAGGCCATGGTGTATCTGTGTGTGTGTGTGTGTAGGTCATGGTGTATCTGTGTGTGTGTGTGTAGGTCATGGTGTGTCTGTGTGTGTAGGTCATGGTGTATCTGTGTGTGTGTGTGTGTGTGTAGGTCATGGTGTATCTGTGTGTGTGTGTGTGTGTGTGTAGGTCATGGTGTATCTGTGTGTGTGTGTGTGTGTGTAGGTCATGGTGTATCTGTGTGTGTGTGTGTGTGTGTGTGTAGGACATGGTGTATCTGTGTGTGTGTGTGTAGGTCATGGTGTATCTGTGTGTGTGTGTAGGACATGGTGTATCTGTGTGTGTGTGTGTAGGTCATGGTGTATCTGTGTGTGTGTGTGTGTGTGTAGGTCATGGTGTATCTGTGTGTGTGTGTGTGTGTAGGTCATGGTGTATCTGTGTGTGTGTGTAGGACATGGTGTATCTGTGTGTGTGTGTGTAGGTCATGGTGTATCTGTGTGTGTGTGTGTGTGTGTGTAGGACATGGTGTATCTGTGTGTGTGTGTAAGACATGGTGTATCTGTGTGTGTGTGTGTAGGACATGGTATATCTGTGTGTGTGTGTGTGTAGGTCATGGTGTATCTGTGTGTGTGTAGGACATGGTGTATCTGTGTGTGTGTGTAAGACATGGTGTATCTGTGTGTGTGTGTGTAGGACATGGTATATCTGTGTGTGTGTGTGTGTGTAGGTCATGGTGTATCTGTGTGTGTGTGTGTGTGTAGGTCATGGTGTATCTGTGTGTGTGTGTGTAGGACATGGTATATCT
>NC_080736.1:17424558-17432058 GCF_019097595.1 Hemibagrus wyckioides | reverse complement strand
TGATTCACTCTGATTCATTTTACTGATTGACTCTGATTCATTTACTGATTCACTCTGATTCATTTTACTGATTCACTCTGATTCATTTACTGATTCACTCTGATTAATTTTACTGATTGACTCTGATTCATTTTACTGATTCACTCTGATTCATTTACTGATTCACTCTGATTCATTTTACTGATTCACTCTGATTCATTTTACTGATTCACTCTGACTCATTTTACTGATTCACTCTGATTCATTTTACTGATTCACTCTGATTCATTTTACTGATTCACTCTGACTCATTTTACTGATTTACTTTACTGATTCACACTGATTTTACTGATTCACTCTGATTCATTTTACTGATTCACTCTGATTCATTTTACTGATTCACTCTGATTCATTTACAGATTCACTCTGACTCATTTCAATGATTTATTTTACTGATTTACTCTGATTAATTTAACTGATTCACTCTGATTTATTTCAGTTGTTTATGAGTGTTTTTGTTGAGTTAGCCAAAACACTGTTTACTTGTGTAGATAGAGAACACTTCTGATTCATTTGTTTACCTGATTCACTCAAAGGAGTCATTTACAATGAACAGATTATTAATGAACTGCTGTGTTCTTGTTCAGAATTCTTATTACATTTCTCTCTCTCTTTCTCTCTCTCTCTCTCTCTCTCTCACACACACACACACAGACCAGTGCAGTTCAATTCTTATGCTGTTTTATTTCATTTTAAAACAAGTTTATAAAATTAAATGATCACACTATGTAACACGATTTTTTTCCTAGGTAGTGAATGACATTTTCCAATTACTCTTGATGAGTAAAAAAAATAGAGAGAAAAAAAAATAGCTTTCATGGCTAAGATGTTTTTTTCTCTTTATTTGTGTTACAAAGAATGTGGAAATAACACTTATTTCCCAGGAACAAGAAAAAAGTAAAAAATTGTTACACAGTGTTATTATATAAAACTCCTATTATGACTATGAGGATGATTCTGTGTGTTATTTAAGTGTTGAACTGTGGGAATGTATGACATGAAGATGGTTCAGTAATTTTAGTTTCTATTAATGTCACATCTTACACACCTTACACACACACACACACACTGACATTTAAGGACAGTTGTTTAAGGAGAACATTCCTGTGTGTGTATGTGAGTCAGACATGATTTCCTCACACAGTAAAACAGGAAGATCTTCTTTAGTGTGTTGCTTTTAGAGTGTGACGTCCCCTAACCGCTCTGAAGTTTGTTTTAGTAACCTGAGTAACATAAAACTAGATGATAGTGAATGCACAGCCAGCACCTTTGATCTGAAGCTAGGACTGTTAAATATAAGATCTCTGTCAACTAAAACACTTATAATTAATGAACTGATTACTGATCAGGAGTTCAGCGTTCTTTGTTTAACAGAAACATGGCTTAAACAAAACGAGTACGTAGCATTAAATGAAGCTTGTCCGCCTGGCTATAGCTATATACATCAACCGCGTCTAACAGGCAGGGGAGGAGGTGTCGCAGTTATTCATGATAATAAGCTAAGCGCCACACAAAAACCCAGACATCAGTTCAACACTTTCAAAGTTCTTTATACTAACCTAACGTATGCAAGTACTAATAATAAGTTCACAGAGTCAATTCCACTAATTGTTATTTACAGACCCCCAGGGCCATACTCTGAATTCCTCAGTGAATTTGGAGATTTTACTTCAAACCTTGTTGTTTCTTTAGACAAAGCATTAATAGTCGGAGACTTCAACATTCATTTTGATAAGCCAGAAGACCCTCTGAGAACAGCAGGTGTGTCCATCTTAGATTCATTAGGTGTTAATCAAAATGTAATAGGACCCACTCATAATGGAGGTCACACTCTGGATCTCATTTTTACATTCGGATTAAATATAGAAAACAGAGTCACTCTTCCACAGTCGGAAGCTATCTCAGATCATGATCTTGTTTCATTTAAAATGCGTCTTTAACATATGAAGCATTTATTTACGTCTGCTACTGCAGAGAGATTTACCGATAGTCTCCCAGAATTATCACACATGATTGGTTCACCTTCTGACCCTACAGAACTTGACCAGGTGACTGATTACCTGGAGTCAATGTTTCGGAACACCCTAGACACTGTAGCTCCACTTATATGGAAAATAATTAAAGAGAAGAAACTAGCAACCTGGTACAACGACCACACACGAGCTTTAAAACAATCAGCTAGGAAACTAGAGCGTAAATGGCGTCAAACTAAATTGGCAGTATTCCAGATTGCGTGGAAGGAAAGCCTTCTGAGATACAAAAATTCTCTTAGTGCTGCTAGATCAGCGTATCTCTCTGCCCTAATCGAAGATAACAAAAACAATCCAAAATTTTTATTTAGCACTGTAGCAAAAACTAACTAGGAGTAAAACCACTGTAGAAAAGTGCACACCATCTACATTTAGCAGCAATGACTTCATGAATTTCTTCAATGATAAAATTGACAATATCAGGCAAAAAATTCAGACTATTAATTTAAAACCAATTTATTTGTTAGATAATTCTTTAGATAATATAATTATTTCTGATCAGAGCTTTGAATGCTTCACTCCACTTCAAGAGCCTGATATAATTTCACTAATTTCCTCTTCAAAACTCTCAACCTGCATCCTAGATCCTTTACCCACATCTTTCCTTAAACAGATATTACCAGTAGCTACTGAATCCCTTCTAAAAATCATTAATTCTTCCCTAAGCACGGGCTATGTGCCTAAATCTTTTAAACTAGCAGTTATCAAAGCCTTGATTAAAAAACCGGACCTCGACCCTGGTCAGCTGTCTAACTATAGATCGATATCAAACCTGCCCTTTATCTCCAAGATCCTAGAAAAGGCTGTAGCACAGCAGTTCTGTTCAGACCTGCATAGAAATAACATTTATGAAATGTATCAGTCAGGATTCAGGCCTCATCATTGCACAGAGACAGCACTGGTTAAAGTGGTCAATGACCTGTTACTGGCTTCTGATCAGGGTCTTATTTGACTGACCGTTATCAGTTTGTAGATCTAGATGGTCACTTCTCCATGCATACCAAGGTTATGTTCAGTGTTCCACAAGGTTCTGTCTTAGGCCCACTGCTTTTCTCCCTATATATGTTACCCCTTGGTGCAATTATTCGTAAACATGGTATTAGCTTCCACTGTTATGCCGATGACACACAGCTATATGTTTCAGCTAAATCAGATGAGAGACACCAGCTTATTAAGATAGAAGAATGTGTAAAGGACATTAGACATTGGATGGTCACTAACTTCCTCCTGCTTAATTCGGACAAGACAGAGGTGCTTGTACTAGGACCACAGGCAGCTAGAAGTGAGCTTTCTGATTACAGAGTAATGGTGGATGGTCTTTTGGTTTCATCTTGTCCAGCAGTAAAAGATCTTGGTGTGATTATTGACTCTGGTCTTTCATTCGAAGCTCATGTAGATAATATCACTCGGGTAGCCTTCTTCCATCTTAGGAATATTGCTAAGATAAGAAATATGTTGTCACTTCATGATGCGGAGAAACTAGTTCATGCTTTTGTTACCTCTAGGTTGGATTATTGTAATGTCTTACTGTCTGGATGTTCCAGTAGGAGCAGAAACAAGCTCCAGTTAGTCCAGAATGCAGCAGCTAGAGTCCTAACCAGAACCAGAAGATATGAACACATCACTCCTATTTTAGCCACACTACATTGGCTCCCAGTCAAATTTCACATTGATTATAAAATACTGTTACTGACCTATAAAGCACCAAATGGTCTCGCACCGCAGTACCTGAGCGATCTTTTAGTCTTTTATGATCCGCCACGCCCACTCCGATCAAAGGGTGCTGGTTACTTGGTAGTACCTCAAGTAGCAAAGGCTACAGCAGGGGGCGGAGCTTTCTCTTTCAAAGCCCCAAAGTTATGGAACAGCCTTCCAATTAGTGTTGGGGATTCAGACACAGTCTCAATGTTTAAGTCTAGGCTGAAGACACATTTGTTTAGTCGAGCTTTTAATGTATAGTTTTCTTAGGTAAAGGAGCAGATCTGGAAGGTTCATGGTCATAGAGTGTTTGGTGACTGGGATGTGTTGGATGCTGTCATCTTACCATCCTCACAAGTCGCTCAGGTTTGCTGACTGTGAAGTGGTTGGATGCTTTATGTCCCGGGAAGCCTTCATGTCTGTGACCTTCTGGCTCTCCCTTTTAGTTATGATGTCATAGCTAGTCTTGCTGGAGTCCCTGCCTGCACTTTACACATAATCTACATTGTCTTTAAGCATCACATGATCAGAATCAATCATTCTTAATATCTTTCTCTCTCTACCTTCTCTGTTGAGCTATACACCCCACTCCTGAGCTCCCAGTGTTCACCAGTTTCCAGTGTGACCACTGCCCTACCCCCTGGTCGGAGTCTCGTCGCTTGATGGTGCCCACTGGTGCTGTGAATGGATCTGTGTGGACCAGGAGACAGCCATGGACAGAACCACTTGGGGACTTTCACACCATCACAGATCTGCCATTTCATCTGTCAGCTTGTGACCGCAAAGAACTAGTGTTTATAATGACCTTAGAAACTACACTGACCTAATAGTTCCTCATGGGTCATTGATTTCTGTTGTAGAAAGGACATTAATCAGTTACAGTTACATTATTTACTCTTTAGTGTCACCCAGATGAGGATGGGTTCCCTTCTGAGCCTGGTTCCTCTCAAGGTTTCTTCCTTTTCCATCCCAGGGAGTTTTTCCTTGCCACCGTCGCCACAGGCTTCTCATTGGGGATAAAATAGTTTAATTATTAAATTTAATGATTTACTCTTATTTCTAGTTATTTTTATTTATTTTATTTTTTATTTTTATTTATTTATTTATTTTTTCCCCTCCCCTTTCTCTGTTTTTCTTCTTTTGTAAAGCTGCTTTGAGACAATGTTCATTGTAAAGGGCGCTATACAAAATAAATTGAATTGAAGTGTGCATCATGTACACAAAGCAGTGCAGTGACTTCTGGGTAAAAGTCTTATTAAAAGCAGAACTGCAGCACAGAGGCTAAAATCACAATGACAAATTGTGTGTGTGTGTGTGTGTGTGTGTGTGTGTGAGAGAGAGAGAGAGAGAGAGAGAGAGAGAGAGAGAGAGAGCTGAGCTTCCCTCCACGTCACAGTTTGGGTTTCAGCTTCTTCATCACGTCTCTCAGAGCACGGACGTTCTCTCCCTCTGGGGGCTCAGGCCACGCAGTGTGATCTGAGAGACAGACAGGCAGACAGACAGAGAGACAGACAGAATTAGTCCACACTAAGTTGTCACAGAACTGTCTCACTCTCTGCTCAGTGTCAGTGAGACAGGTGGATCTGGTCATGTGACCTTTCTGAGAGAAAGACAGAGCAGTGTGACTGTGTGAGGTATCGGATGCCTGGGTCTAGGGGTTAGGATTTTAGGTGTTGGGGGTTAGGTTCTAGGAGGTAGAGTTTAGGTACTAAAGGTTTTAGAGGTTGGGGTTCAGGTTTAGGTGTTAGGGTTTAGGGGTTTGGGGTTAGGGTTTGGTTGTTAGGGTTTAGGTGTTAGGGTTTAGTTATTAGGGTTTAGGTGTTAGTTATTAGGGTTTAGGGGTTTGGGGTTAGGGTTTGGTTGTTAGGGTTTAGGTGTTAGGGTTTAGTTATTAGGGTTTAGGTGTTAGTTATTAGGGTTTAGGTGCTAGGGGTTAGTTATTAGGGTTTAGGTGCTAGTTATTAGGGTTTAGGTACTAGTTATTAGGGTTTAGGTGCTAGGGGTTAGGGTTTAGTTATTAGGGTTTAGGTGCTAGTTATTAGGGTTTAGGTGCTAGTTATTAGGGTTTAGGTGCTAGGGGTTAGGGTTTAGTTATTAGGGTTTAGGTGCTAGGGTTTAGTTATTAGGGTTTAGGTGCTAGTTATTAGGGTTTAGGTGCTAGTTATTAGGGTTTAGGTGCTAGGGGTTAGGGTTTAGTTATTAGGGTTTAGGTGCTAGTTATTAGGGTTTAGGTGCTAGGGGTTAGGGTTTAGTTATTAGGGTTTAGGTGTTAGGTGTTAGTTATTAGGGTTTAGGTGCTAGGGTTTAGTTATTAGGGTTTAGGTGCTATTTATTAGGGTTTAGTTACTAGTTATTAGGGTTTAGGTGCTAGGGGTTAGGGTTTAGTTATTAGGGTTTAGGTGCTAGGTGTTAGGGTTTAGTTATTAGGGTTTAGGTGCTAGGTGTTAGGGGTTAGTTATTAGGGTTTAGGTGCTAGTTATTAGGGTTTAGGTGTTAGGGTTTAGTTATTACGGTTTAGGTGCAAGGGTTTAGGGTTTAGTTATTAGGGTTTAGGTGTTAGGGGTTAGTTATTAGGGTTTAGGTGCTAGTTATTAGGGTTTAGGTACTAGTTATTAGGGTTTAGGTGCTAGGGGTTAGGGTTTAGTTATTAGGGTTTAGGTGCTAGTTATTAGGGTTTAGGTGCTAGTTATTAGGGTTTAGGTGCTAGTTATTAGGGTTTAGGTGCTAGGGGTTAGGGTTTAGTTATTAGGGTTTAGGTGTTAGTTATTAGGGTTTAGGTGCTAGGGTTTAGTTATTAGGGTTTAGGTGCTATTTATTAGGGTTTAGTTACTAGTTATTAGGGTTTAGGTGCAAAGGGTTAGGGTTTAGTTATTACGGTTTAGGTGCAAGGGGTTAGGGTTTAGTTATTAGGGTTTAGGTGTTAGGAGTTAGTTATTAGGGTTTAGGTGTTAGGGGTTAGTTATTAGGGTTTAGGTGCTAGTTATTAGGGTTTAGGTACTAGTTATTAGGGTTTAGGTACTAGTTATTAGGGTTTAGGTGCTAGTTATTAGGGTTTAGGTACTAGTTATTAGGGTTTAGGTACTAGTTATTAGGGTTTAGGTGCTAGGGGTTAGGGTTTAGTTATTAGGGTTTAGGTGTTAGTTATTAGGGTTTAGGTGCTAGGGTTTAGTTATTAGGGTTTAGGTGCTATTTATTAGGGTTTAGTTACTAGTTATTAGGGTTTAGGTGCAAGGGGTTAGGGTTTAGTTATTAGGGTTTAGGTGTTAGGGTTTCGTTATTACGGTTTAGGTGCAAGGGGTTAGGGTTTAGTTATTAGGGTTTAGGTGTTAGGGGTTAGTTATTAGGGTTTAGGTGCTAGTTATTAGGGTTTAGGTGCTAGTTATTAGGGTTTAGGTACTAGTTATTAGGGTTTAGGTACTAGTTATTAGGGTTTAGGTGCTAGTTATTAGGGTTTAGGTACTAGTTATTAGGGTTTAGGTACTAGTTATTAGGGTTTAGGTGCTAGGGGTTAGGGTTTAGTTATTAGGGTTTAGGTGCTAGGTGTTAGGGTTTAGTTATTAGGGTTTAGGTGCTAGGTGTTAGGGGTTAGTTATTAGGGTTTAGGTGCTAGTTATTAGGGTTTAGGTGTTAGGGTTTAGTTATTACGGTTTAGGTGCAAGGGTTTAGGGTTTAGTTATTAGGGTTTAGGTGTTAGGGGTTAGTTATTAGGGTTTAGGTGCTAGTTATTAGGGTT